>NC_042615.1:122795644-123057578 GCF_901001135.1 Rhinatrema bivittatum
CCAAGAATTCTTCCACGTCTCACCATCCTTTTACAATGGATATATTCAGCACATCTCCGATCAGCCACAACATTAAAATGATTCCAAATCTTAGATGTCTTTCTACTGTCCCTTACTCTAGGCTGGACACTTATTGTCATAGTACTACTAGTATTACAAGAAGTAGCAGAAGAAGTTGTTGTTGTTGTATTAACTTGCCGATGTTCAAATGGTTTAGGGATAGGGATGATACTGGCACTGGCAGTGTTTTTTGCAATCGGATTACCATTACCACCATCTGACAGTACATTGTCAGTGTACTGTCAGTACACTGACAATGTACAGTCAGTACACTGACATGTACAGTGTTCTCCTCCTCCTCCTCAGAATTTTTAATAGCCCAGAAACCCTGATTATCATCAACATCGTCATCCTCCTCCTCCTCAGAGTCCTCCGATTCTTTGTTCAAGACTTTCTCTAGCACTTCATCTAACAATAAAGTGTGCTGCAGCTGCACAGATTTGACCTTCACCTTTCCTTCACATTTTTCTGATTTTGCTCCTTCCTTGTCCTGCAAGTTACCTTGCACTTCTACATTAGCTGCATTAGAAGGGGTATCATTCTTCTCAAATCACAGTTTTTTCCTAGGGACTGGACTTCTCTTTCCAGTAGCACTCTTGTTACCACCAAACATTTTAAAACTTTATGGCTTTAGCAGCCCCAGAGCACAGGAAATTAATTATTAGGGGTGTGCATTCGGATTGACCGCATTAGTAAAACGCAACTCATATTTTTTTTTTACTTAAAAAATTGATTCGACATAAACGATCGGATTTCCCACATATCGAACATAGATATGTTCGATATGTGGGAAATCGCGATTGTTGAGCCAAAATAAAAATATAAACCCCCTCACCCTCCTTAATCCCCCCCCCCCCCCGACTTACCACAACTCCCTGGTGATGGAGCGAGGAGTGAGGACGCCATTTCTGCAATCCTTGGCGAGAAGCATGTGACGTCGGCGGCACGTCGAGTGACGCCGGCGTCACGTGATTCCCGGCTCGTTCGCGCCGGACGGCTCGTTCGGCCCAAAAAGAACTTTTGGCCAGCTTGAGGGGGTCAGGAGGCCCCCCCAAGCTGGCCAAAAGTTCTTTTTGGGCCGAACGAGCCGTCCGGCGCGAACGAGCCGGGAATCACGTGACGTCGCGTCAGTGACGCGGCGCCACGTGATTCCCGGCTCGTTCGCGCCGGACGGCTCGTTCGGCCCAAAAAGAACTTTTGGCCAGCTTGGGGGGGTCAGGAGGCCCCCCCAAGCTGGCCAAAAGTTCTTTTTGGGCCGAACGAGCCGTCCGGCGCGAACGAGCCGGGAATCACGTGACGCCGCGTCACTCGACGTGCCACCGACGTCACATGCTTCTCGCCAAGGATTGCAGAAATGACGTCCTCACTCCTCGCTCGATCACCAGGGAGTTGTGGTAAGTCTGGGGGGGGGATTAAGGAGGGTGAGGGGGTTTAAAATTTTTTTTTTGCACATATGTACATATACCCAACTCATTGGATTTTTTTTATGTCCATATTGGCCGCAAGTGGGACCCCCTTTCGGACATAAAAAATATGAACATAAAATTTTGCTCTGCACATCCCTATTAATTATACTAGCGCTACTGGTGATTTATAAAACAGTGGCCACTGACCCACCAGCCAGGCTCAGTCAAGCTGCAAGTCAAGTCTAGCAAAAACAAGTAAGCTGACACTAATAACAGCTAATAGCCCCAACCAGAGCACAGGACAGAGTATAAGGGTATAGTGACTTAGTGAGTGACATGTCACTGAGTGACTAGTAATCTGACTAGTGACTCACTGGCTACTAGTAGCCACTAGCCAGCCACTGGTAGCCAGTAGTACTATATGAGCGAGCTACCCCTTAATAGCGCTACTGATACTGAGTGATTTATAAATTATAACCGCCAGCCAGGCTGAGTCAAGTACAGCACCAGCAAAGTAAGCTGGCACAGCAGCCAGTGAGTAGTTGAGTAATGTATTGTGTTGTATTTTACTTTTTAAACTTAAGCAGCTAATATAATATAGCCCCAGCCAGAGCACAGGACAGAGGATAGGATATATATAGTGAGTGACAGGTCACTGAGTGACTAGTAATCTGACTAGTGGTTCACTGGCTAGTAGCCACACGCCACTAGTAGCCAGTGACACTAGGCTACCCCTTAATAAGTATTGTACTAGCACTACTAACAATTAGGGATGTGAATCGTTTTTTGATGATTTAAAAAATCGTCCGATATTTTTTTTTTTTTATTTTTTTTTTTTATTTATAGTTTATTAGGATTTTAAACAATTCAGTTATAAAATCAAAAAGAATGAATTTTGTGTACAAAAAAAAAATCTTTCATAATCTTTACAATAATATTACTTTTACAACAAAATTCCTCGTCCACATTATGGGAGGATATTTAATAAGAAAATAATAATAAACAATATTCGTAACACAAGTTACATTACTGGAGATATTTTTTTTTTTTTGCAGACTATACTATCTCAATCTTTTCCTTTATCTTCCAGAAAGGTTTCTAGGTGGGTGGGATCCTGAAATATAAATGTATTCTTATGAAGGACAACCACACATTTACACGGGAATTTCAAGAAGAATGAAGCTCCCAAAGCGAGAACTCTGGGCTTCAATATCAAAAATTGTTTTCTTTTTAACTGTGTGTTCCTTGAAACATCAGGGAATATCTGTACCCTTTGCCCGCAAAATAGGAAATCCTTGTTCTTGAAATACTTTTGCAATATTAGACTTTTATCATTTTCTCTACATAAAGTAACAAACAGGGTAGCCCTTTGTGGAATGTCATCCACCGAGGATTCCAAAAAAGAAGTCAAATTAGGTGACTGTTGCTGAACCACATCCATTCCCTCCCCCTCCACCTGGGTTCTTAATCTAGAATCCATCACATAATAAATTTTCGAAATACTTTTATCATCAATTGTCGAGATAGACAAAACCTCTAGTAAATATTTTTTCAGCAACTCATTGGCAGATAAGAGCCTAGTAATAGAAAAATTCAGGAATCTCAAATTCCTGACCCTCAATTCATTTTCCAAATTCTCAAACTGCCTATGAGTCGCCATTCCTTAATATGAGAGTTATTAACAGCCTGCAAGGTTGAAACTTGTGCTGTAGTTATTTTACCCAACTCTTCTAAATTCTTTAAACGATTATCATGCAGTTCTAAAGCATTTTTAAATTCCATAGCTGTTTTGTCATTCTGACTTATAGCACTAGATACAACTTTCTGTAATTCTGTTATAGCCTTCCATACGTCTCCCAACATTATATTTTGAAGGTCTATGGGTTCTGTCACAGATACCTGCAAACCAGAACTCACCATGTTCCCAGTTTCTACATGCCCACTTGGTGTTGTATTCACAACTCCTTGGTCAGTACTTTGGGGTGTTTGGCCAGGCGATTCTATCAAAGATTGAGAGTGCTGCATTTGGCCAGGGCTGTTAGAAGCACCAGAGGAAAAAGAAATGTCCGGTATAGTATCACGAGCAGATTGACTTACTCGTCTCATCAGGTGAGCGTCCATAGGTCCTCTTACCACTTGCACCGCTGGTGATGAAGTCCAAAGTTTAGTCTTTCTCTTCCTACCCATATAGGTATAAGAAGAACAAAAAAGAAATTTTTCCCTAGGGGCGCGCCCCTTTGGCGCGCGGCTTCGGCAGCGCGCCGGTGGCTGCGCGCCGCACATGGGTCGAATTTATCCGGCGTTCCAGCTCCCCTGGATGACGTCACTAGGGCGTGGCTACGGGTATAGTCGCGTTGTTACCAGCTTCTGATGTTTTGAAGCGCTTCTGACTTAGACCCCTTATGGCCTCTCCTCTCCTCTCACGGAGAGGTATCTCCGCTCAAAGTCCTCCGATTTAGGCACCGCACCTGGGTCAAATTTATCCGGCGTTCCGGCTCCCCTGGATGACGTCACTAGAGGGGCATGGCTACGGGTATAGTCGCATTGATACCAGCTTCTGATGTTTTGAAGCGCTTCTGACTTAGACCCCTTATGGCCTCTCCTCTCCTCTAACAGAGAGGTATCTCCGCTCGAAGTCCTCCGATTTAGGCGCCGCACCTGGGTCGAATTTATCTGGCATTCCGGCTCCCCTGGATGACATCACTAGAGGGGCGTGGCTACGGGTATAGTCACATTGTTACCAGCTTCTGATGTTTTGAAGCGCTTTCTGACTTAGACCCCTTATGGCCTCTCCTCTCCTCTCACAGAGAGGTATCTCCGCTCGAAGTCCTCCCATCTGATATTTTTATAAATCGTCAAAAATCATTAGAGTGCGCGATACAATAGACATTCCCCCCAATTTATCGTGAAAAAAAATCGTAAAATTGGGATTTGGGGGAGGGTGGGAAAACCGGCACACCAAACAACCCCTAAACCCACCCCAACCCTTTAAAACTAAACCCTTACCTTCCCCCCACCCTCCCGAACCCCCCCAAAACTTTTTACGAGTACCTGGTGGTCCAGTGGAAGCCCCGGGACCGATCTCCCGCTCTCGGGCCATCAGCGCCATTTTGATGCTACTAATAAAAATGTTACTGCCATGGCCTGATAAAAAAAACCCCACCGACCCTTTAAAAATTGACCCCTTAGCTTCCCCCACCCTCCCGACCCCCCCCAAAAACGTTTTTAAATTACCTGGTGGTCCAGTGGGTGTGCGGGGTGTGATCTCCCGCTCTTAGGCCATCACTGCCACTAATAAAATGGCGCTGATGGTCATTTGCCCTTACCATGTGACAGGGGATCCATGCCATTGGCCGGCCCCTGTCACATGGTAGGAGCACTGGATTGCCGGCCATGGCCTACACCATTTTTAAAGATGGCACCGTTCCTAAATTCATTCCTAAATTGCCCAAAAAGTGTCAAATTAGTATCATTTTCTGTTAGTGCGCACTAACAGTGGTTTGTGTGCACTATTGTTGACGTAATGCGCACTAACTCCCTTTAGTGCACACTAAGATGATAAATGACTTTTCCACGATAAATCGGGGGAATTTTTATTGTTTCACACTTTTTAACGATGAATGACGATTTAAAAAGTATCAGACGATATTTTAAATCGTCAGAAAAATGATTCACATCCCTAACTGACAGAGCTTGTAATTTCTTTGTGGACAAGCAACTTTTGTCGTCTAAAACACAGATTTTAACCATACATTTGGTATGTCCAATGTATAAAAGGTTTCAAGGACAATGGATGGCATAGACCACATTTTTTGATGCACAATTAGTTTGTCCTTTGATTTGAAAAATCTAACCAGAAGAGGGATCTTGCCATGAGGATAATGAAGTTGTGAAAAGACACATTGAACAATTTCCACACGGAGCATGTCCTTAAAGATTTAAAGATATATCTTTTAAGTTTATTCCTCTTGAATAGACATTCAGAGGTTCATCATGAAAGCAAATGTAATTGTAACAGTATAATGAAATCATCTTTACTTGAACAGATTGGGGCAGATTTTAAAAACTTGTGCGAGCGCGTACTTTTGTTCGCGCAGCAGGCGCGAACAAAAGTACGCTGGATTTTATAAGATACGCGTGTAGCCGCGCATATCTTATAAAATCCGGGGTCGGCGCACGCATGGGGATGCACATTTGTGCAACCTGCGCGCGCCGAGCCCAGCGCACGCTGCCTGTTCCCTCCGAGGCCGCTCCGATTTCGGAGCGGCCTCGGAGGGAACTTTCTTTTGCCCTCCCCCCACCTTCCCCTCCCTTCCCCTACCTAACCCACCCCCCGGCCCTATCTAAACTCCCACGGCAAAGTTACGCCTGCTGAAAGCAGGCGTAACTTTGCGCGTGTCGGCTGGCTGCCCCGCTCTGTGATCCGGTCCCGGGGGCTGTTCCAGAGGCCGTGGACACGCCCCCGGAATGCCCCCGGGCCGAAACCACGCCCACGTCGCTGCCCCCGAAACGCCGCGCCCCGCCCCCTAAACTCAGTGTCATCCTGACACACACCCCCGACACGCCCCCGACAGGAAGCCCCGGGACTTACGCGCATCCCGGGGCTTTACGCACGCCGGTGGCCTATGCAAAATAGGCGCACCGGCGCGCGTGGGCCTTTGAAAATCCGCCCCATTCTGCACAAACATAAAAATTGTCCAGTTGGCAAATTTGAATGTAATATGAAAGGGTGAAAATTGTCAAAACAAATAAAGTTGTTACAATCAGTAGGTTTTGTATATACATTAGTTGTTAGTTTATTTTTCTTTTTTTTAATAAGAATATCTAAGAACAGTAAACATTCTATATGATATGACATAGTAAATTGCAAATGAGAATCTAAGGAATTAAGCCAATGTAAAAATGAATTTAACTCCTTCACACTGGCTTGCCATAAGAAAAGAGGTTGTCTATGTATCTTGACTAGCCAACAATATTTTTGAAAAAAGAGGAAGAGTAAAAAAAAGACTCTTCAAAGTTTGAAACATAAAGATTAGCAACTCTGGGGGCCATTGTTGCCTCCATAGCTATACCATGTTTATGCAGATAGAAAGTATTTAAAAAAGAAATAATTATTAGACTAGTTGTGTAACAAAAAAATTTGAATATGATGAGGTCTTGGTCTTTGATCCAAAACATTTTCTATAATAATTAAGGATTCTTCTTGTGCCACATTTTGTGTATAAAGATTGAATGTCTAAAGTAACCAAATAATTTGAAGTGATAGTGAAATTAAATGTCTCTAATTTAGATAAAATATGTGTCCTGTCCTGTTTCCAAAAGACTATGGACAGATGAAACTATTGGACTTCCCGGTGGATTAATCAAAGTTTTATATATTTTAGGAATTGTTTAAAAGACAGGATCTTAGGATATTTATGTAACATAAAAGTCTTTTCATGACTGGTCAGAATATCAAAATTCTTTTCTTCATTCAAAATAGAAACAATTAATTACTGTATCTCATGTGAAGAGTCTACTTCTTACTTTTTATAAAATGTAAGGTTCGACAATTGTAGATTGGCTTCAATTTCTTATTGAAGACTAATTTGTATAACTATGCCACTGCCTTTGCATGTTTTATAAACAAAGGGTCATCTTTTGACAATGATTGAACATCTTCCCATTCAAGTTTTGAAAGATTATAAAACATATTTTCCTTCTTTTGTTCTAGTTAACTGTGGCCTGGATTTATCAAAATGCACTAAATATTGCATGCGATAGGAAAAGGGGTGTGTTTTATGGTAATAGGCAGTTTATAACAATTTGCACTAATACTTATGCGAAGCACTATCTTACCACAGGGGGGGACCATGTTTTGGAGAGCCAGCCATCAGGGCCCTCCTACCACCACGAGAGAGAGAGAGAGAGAGAGAGAGAGAGACTGACTAGCCATAATTCCCTCACACTAGATAGGTATTTATATCTCTATTGGAGGCCCACCTAGTAAATCGAGGTGTTAGGGGCCGCTTTGACATTCAAAGTGAGATGTACGAACAGAACAGTTCTCTCTTGTGAAGATTTGATGACCTTTGGAGTGAGGAAACTCACCCAAAGATGAGATTTGTGCAATGTTCTCTCAACCTAGCTTGATGGACTCTCTACCTGGTAACATCAAGCTAGGTTGAGAGAACATTGCACAAATCTCATCTTTGGATGAGTTTTCCTCACTCCGAAGGTTATCAAATCTTCCCAAGAGAGCACTGTTCTGTTCGTACATCTCACTTTGAATGTCAAAGTGGCCCCTAACCCCTACACTAATACCTAAATCTCACCTCGTGTTACTAGGTGGGCTTCCCATAGAGATATAAATACCTATCTAGTGTGGGGGCATTATGGCTAGGTGCTCTCTCTCTCTCTGCAAATGAAAAAGGTGTAGTTAAAGCTGTGTGATACAGCTTTGCAAAACTGTGAGCCCAGCCCACTTGGCCAAAAATCCCCTCCCCTTTCTCTCATTTGCATTGCACCATGCATTATACACATTGAAGGTGTTTTGCATGCAGTTAAAACATTTTTTGCATGTGAAAACACCATATAGCACTTTGATAAATGACCCCCTAAGATCTCTAAGTACAAGCTCCATAAAGATTTTTATAGCAGGATCAACAGGACCCCCTGGCAACCAAGTAGATTTTGGTGACACTGTTGAAATGCTATTTGGTCAAAAGGATGTTAAAAAATAGAACAATTTTATTTGAAGTAATTGGAAAAATGTGTATAAATGAATATGGCAGCAAAACAGGTCATGTCTATAAGTAGGAATAAAGGACAATCCTTTTTCCAGAACTAACATTTGTATGGAAGACATACTCTTATGAGAGAGGTTTAAAACAGCTGATCTGAATTTGGTGGGTTGAGGTTGAGGGGGTGGTATTACAGACATTCAGAGGTATTCATTGTAAAATTGACATCACTAAAGAATTTTAGTCTATATAAGTGATGAAATGAGGTGATTTGTACAATGCAGCTAGCTGAGACTGCAGTGTACAAGACAGCTCCTCTTGTTAGAATTGTCAGTGTTCCATTCGATCCTGGGGATGCTAAGGAGACAGTTTTCACAGCTCCTGGGGAGTGGTGGGGGGGGGGGGGGGGAAGGAATCTTAGCCATTGTACAGTAGCAACATTTAGTTGCTAGACTCAGGATGCATGTGGACTAGTTTTCAGAAGAAACAAAGTTATATTCAAAGCAGTGCCTGGGCTACAGCCATTTTATAACATATGTGTGTATATGTGTGCATATTATAAAATAGCCTGACTGAGCGCAAATCTGCACTTGATTTTAAGTGATACACGCCTGTGTGCATAAATGCCGTTTCTCCCATGTAAGTGGGGGAATTTTAAAAGGCATCTGCACCAACACCATTGTCAGTTTTCCCAGTTCATTCACCAAGTGAAGGGATAGGACATTCAAACCCCTTTAGTTTATTTGCCTCCCTTCCCCCCTTTTAGCCCCAACCTTTAAAAATCTGCTGATCAGCCTAGATTATTTCATTTTATAATTTACATGCAATCCACAGTAGAAGTAAAGTTATGCAGTAGGGGAAATGACGTGCAGCATGTTGCTTAAGTATTTACGATTAAATATCATGGTTAAATCCCGGAATGTTAACGCCCCACCTCTTTTTAGACATTTTTCATTTGTGCGCATAGTGGCATATATATGTGTTTACAGGCGGCTTTTAAAATTCACTTGGCACACACTGGCCAGACATATTCACACATTCCCTAACTCTGGCATGCATCAGGCTTTTACAATTCCCCTTAAAGATTTGTGGAGCCTGGCCAAGCAGTGTCACTATGAAAGCAGGATTAGATACAAAGGAAATAAAAATTAATTGCAAAAAAACCACCCTGGGTACTTGCAGAAGAAAGCTTATTATATCATAGCCCTTCAGAGGCTGGTTCTGATTGATCTGGAATCCCAAAGATCAAGAGAAACTTGACAGGCCTAAAAATTAGGGATGTGCATTCGTTTTTCATGAATTAGACAATGTCAACGATATTGTCTAATTCGTCATTGTTCGGTAGCGCCAATATACATAGCGATTTTTGCCGAAATTTTGGATAAATTTGTATTTCAGGTTAGTGCGCACTAATGGAGTTACTGCGCAATGCATATCTCTGTGGGGCGGATTTTCAGAGCCCTGCTCGCCTAAATCCGCCCGGATTTAGGCGAGCAGGGCCCTGCGCGCCGGTGCACCTATATTCAATAGGCCTACCGGCGCGCGCAGACCCCGGGACTCGCGTAAGTCCCGGGGTTTTCCGAGGGGGGGGGCGGGGGCGTGTCGGGGGCGGGCCCGATCCGTGCGGGTGTTTTCGGGGCGGGACGTAGCATTTTGGGGGCGGGCCCGGGGCATGGTTACAGCCCGGGGGCATGGCCGTGCCCTCCGGACCCGCCCCCAGGTCGCGTCCTGGCGCGATAGCAGCCCGCTGGCGCGCGGGGATTTACGTCTCCCTCCGGGAGGCGTAAATACCCCGACAAAGGTAAGGGGGGGGTTTAGACAGGGCCGGGCGGGTGGGTTAGGTAGGGGAAGGGAGGGGAAGGTGAGGGGAGGGCAAAAGAAAGTTCCCTCCGAGGACGCTCCAATTTCGGAGCGGCCTCGGAGGGAACTGAGGTAGGCTGCGCGGCTCGGCGCGCCGGCTATACGGAATCGATAGCCTTGCGCGCGCCGATCCCGGATTTGCGCGGCTATGCGCGTATCTACTAAAATCCAGCGTACTTTTGTTTGCGCCTGATGCGCCAACAAAAGTACACCAAATCGCGCTATTTGAAAATCTACCCCTTAGTGCGCAGTAATACCAATTAGTGTGCACTGTTTTTCTAGCTAACGAACTCCTCTGAATTGATACATTTTAATTTTTAAGTTGCATTTTTTAGTGCACATTAACATTAGTTACAGCGCACTACTACATACTTAGTGTGCTGTAAGTTCTATTAGCACGCACTAACTAACCTGTTAGTGCACACTAACGGGCCTTAATGCGCATTAACATCTAGCTAGTGCGCAGTATCTCGTTCAGTGTACTGCGCACTAATGCTGAGATAGTGTGCACTAACTGGTTGTTAGTGCACAGTAAGGCCCATTAGTACGCACTAATGCACTTCGTCAAAAATTGCCCAAAAAAAATAAACGAAACGTGGGAAAACGAAATTTTCTGCGGAGCGCCTGATCCGAAGCCAGAACTGATATATTTAAATGAAGCACATCTCTACTAAAAATATAAAACCAAATTACTTTGTCTAAAGCCTTTGTGACTGTCCAGTGATGTTTGAATGAGAGTTCAGCTTTAAATGGAAAAGTTATCTTCAATGGATTTACTATTAGGGGCGTGCATTCATTTCCTACGTATTAGTAATCCGCAAAATATAGGGCCATATTCATTGTATTCGTGGGGAAGCGAAACGTATCGCGATTCCCCACGAATACAACGAATCTTCGCCGAATTATTCGGCCATCTAAAGGAGCAAATTTAAACAAATCCTCCCACCCTCCTGACTCCCCAAGACTTACCAAAACTCCCTGGTGGTCCAGCGGGGGTTCCGGGAGCCATCTCCTGCACTTACGCCCTCGGCTGCCGGTATTCAAAATGGTGCCAATAGCCTTTGCCCTTACTATGTCACAGGGGCTACCGGTGCCATTGGTCAGCCCCTGTCACATGGTAGGAGCAATGGATGGCCGGCGCCATCTTGTGCTCCTACCATGTGACAGGGGTTGACCAATGGCACTGGTAGCCCCTGTGACATAGTGAGGGCAAAGGCTATCGGCGCCATTTTGAATACTGCAGCCAACGGCCCGGGTGCAGGAGATCGCTCTCGGACCCCCGCTGGACCACCAGGGACTTTTGGTAAGTCTTGGGGGACCCTCCTGATGCCTCCTGGCAACGGCCATCCATTGCTCCTACCATGTGACAGGGGCTGACCAATGGCACCGATTACCCCTGTGACATAGTAAGGTCAAAGGCTATCGGTACCATTTTTAATATCGGCAGCTGAGGGTGTGAGTGAAGGAGATGGCTCCTGGACCCCCTGCTGACCACCAGGGAGTTTTGGTAAGTCTTCGGGGGATCAGGAGGGTTGGGGGTTGTAGTTAATTCAATTTTAGCCGGGAAAAAAATAAGACTTTACACATGAACATATCGGGGGCCCCCCTTGCAGAATGCAACTTATCTGCCCCCCGACAAATATGAATCCCAAATGCAACGTATGGCATCCCTCTGCATATCCCTATTTACTATAGGTTACCCTCTTATATTCTGTTGAAAACATTTCCACTTCTAATTGGAAAAGAATAGTATTATGTTTGCATACAAATTTATTTAGATTGTTATAGTACAGTAAAAAAATCTATATAATTATTATGCTGAAAATTTTTAAAATTATTAGCAATGATCATCACAATTTCAGAATACTTTAAAGAGTCTGTACATGCTATTTATAGTCAAGAATAAATAACTGTATTTACTTAACCATTCAAGTTATACCATGATAGGAATAATTACACACTTCAGCAGGAGCCTAATTATATATCCTCACAGAAATTCACAGATCTGAAGAGTATTTGTGAAAAGGATGAAATAATGCAATTGTTTTTTATGCTTATACAAACAATGTAAATTTTTTTATAAATAAAGTAGGGGCAGTCAATAAAAGTTAATTTTTAAACTTTTGAACTAACAGTTACAAATGTGCAAAATTATCAGACAAGTAATTATCAGTTGTCGAGAGAACAGCAAAACCAATTTAATGCTGAATTGAGTTTGCCATCATTCACTTGGGCATGTATTTTGCAGAAGAAGAATTATGCATTCTGGAAGAGACTGTGAACTGATTTCTGATTAAGTGGGATAATGTATGCCCACTGAGATATTATGATTGCTATCATACAATACTTGAACATTTTTTTTCAAATTATTTTAGGCACCAGTTTCAGATAAACTGCATTTAATATAGGCCTTCAAATTCTAGCAGTAGGAGAACACTTGTTTCTTTGTAGGTAGTGATACATTTTATTGTAGCACAAGAAAATGTATGTAAATGTAAGGTTGTGCATGAACTTCCAGGCCTATATAGGTCTGCCTTTAGCAACAGAATTTGACAATAATGCTTAAATTACCTAAATGAAAAATATTACAAATTACAAAAGTATATAGGGACCAATGTTCTAAACTGTTTTTCCTATTTTGGGCCTGACCCAGGGAAGATAACTTTAAAACAATTGTGATGAGACCATATTTGTCACAAATTGGCTTGTGCACACTTGCACGTGAATTTTATATTGAGGGCATGCATATGCCTGCTTGATATAAAATGCACATAACACTATTTATTTATTTATATGTTTATTTATTTATTTATTTTAAACATTTTATATACCGTCGTTCCATGTAAAGATCAGAACAATTTACAAAATTATATTCATAGTTATAAATCAGCAGGTAATGACAGGCTACAGGGTTACTGTTCTCCAACAGGCATTAATATCTAGCAAAAGAAATGATCTATTACATATTAACTAAAGATCTAGAACACAAGATGTGAAGTAGAGAAAATAAATTAAAATAACAAATTTCACAGTTTTGTCAGTTCGTGGAGCTTTTTACAATCTCTCATTAAAATGTATTCCTCATTTATCAATTAGTATCTTTTGTCCTTCTTGTTATAGTCAATATTATGATGCTGCTCACGGAGCCCATCCCACGAGCATCCTCGCACCTCTGCGCTGGCTTGTGCCCATCCATTCCCTGGCCCGATGCTGCTGTTTCTCGACCGTCGCTGCTGCTCGCAACAGGGAGGCTGCTGCTCAGCTCTCCTTCTTTGTGGCGGGGGAGCCACCATTTCTGCTGATCTCTGCAGCCTGGAATGCTGCTGAGTTTGAGGCCCTGCTTCATGGCCCTGATGCCGCCGCTACTGAGCTTCACTTCACGGCAGGAACGCCACCAACTCTGCTGCCTCTCTGCCTGTTCCAAGTCTTGCATAGGCACCCGTGCACGCCTCTGCTCTTCTTTTATAGGGCCTTCAGTGAGAAAAGCTCTGAGTCCACATCGGATGATGTCATCAACCTGCTTCTTCACTAGCCCTATAAAAGGGCTCAGTTTATTCTCCTCGGGGCCGAAACGGATCTTCATGGTCGTCCATGCTTCTTCTGTTCGACAAGGACTCCCATGGTCTGCTTCTGTCCAGATGGTTCTGTGTTTCGTGTCTGATGTTTCTGGTCTCCGTCATCTGATGTTCCTGGTCTTGTTCCTCATTGGAGGTCCTTCGTCATCTGTTCCATGTCCTGATGTTCCTGATGTTCCTTGTTCCTGAAGTTGCTGATGTTCCTGACATTCCATGTTCTGGCCTTCCATGTTCCTGATGTTCCAGTCCTGATTCTGATGTTCCTGTCTCTGGCTCTTCGTCCTGCTTCCAGGTTTCCTGCTTGTCCAACTTTCCTGGCATGCCACCATCATGGTCTATGACCAACCCATGGGGGACTGTGTAGGAAGCTTCATGGTACAAGGCCTGTCTTCACGTCTGCAATGCAAGTCACTGGAAGGCCCTTGTTTTTAATACCAAGGTCTGTTCCTGAATCGGAGTTCTGAGTCTTGAATCCTGAGTCTTGAATCCTGAGTCTTGAATCCTGATCCTGGTCTTCGGAGTCCCTTGCTCCTGCTTCCGTCCATGCCCTAGACTCAAACGAGAACCTGCTCTGCTTCAATATGTTCTGCAACCAGCCACCGGCGGCTGTGTAGGACACACTTCAGTGCAGGCTTCTCCTGAATCTTTAACATGTTTCCAGTTCCAAGTCTTCACTTTCTCGCCTGGAATCTGCTTCACTTTCAGCGTGGTCTGCAACCAGCTGTGTAGGGCATGCTGCAGTGCAGTACTCACCCTATACTAGTGTGTGAATCCTGAAACCTTGTCCAAGTCTCCCGAAACCTTGTCTGAGTCTTCCAAGTTCCTCGAGTCTTTGTCCGAGTGTTCCAAGTATCCTGAAACCTTGTCTGAGTCTTCCAAGTTCCTCGAGTCTTTGTCTGAGTCTTCCAAATTCCTCGAGTCCTCATCTGAGTTTTCCAAGTTCCTTGAGTCCTCTTCTGAGTCTTCCAAGTTCCTCAGTTCCATGTCTCGTCTTGTTCCTGCCTTCAGCCTCCATCTGGCCTCATGCACTTGTCGTTCTCAAGCAGTGAGTCTAGAAGGGCTCCTGAGTTGCTGGAGGGCTACCCTTGAGACCAGCATTGCATTGCTGGGTCTCACCTGTGCATGTATGTCCAGTGGAGGTCTGAGCCTGCCTTGTTCCAGTTCCTGATGTTCCATGTCTTGACCCTGGTCCAGCCTTGTTCCTGCTCCAGCCCATGCCTGAACACTCTCACCTCCCATGGTGTGTGTCATGGAGCTCCTCCCTGAGCCGCGCCATGGCCCAAGGGCTCACAATCCCTCTTGAGCAAGCGACTGCATCTCCGCGCTCGCAACAGTCAATCTCTATATTCTGATGTTTTAAGTTAGGTTGTAGGCAATTTTGAAAAGTCATGTTTTTCACTTATTTATTTATTTATTTATTGTTTTTGTTATACCGAGTTTCATGATAGGCATCACATCAACCCGGTTTACAAATAACAAGGAGTGTAAGGCATAACGTAACGTAAAAAACAATATTTTCAATAAGAGCCTTGAACTTTAAATACAGTGAATCAGAAAAAGGGAGAGGGAAAGTTACAAAAAACAAGGAAAATAAACTTGGGATGGAAGGGGAGAAATTGAACAGCACAATATTTACATTTCAGCCTATTGATACATTAGAATAGCAAGTGAAAAAATAAGACTTACATTTACATCTTTCTACCTGGTAGCAGACTTAACATCTCAGGTAGGGAATTCCAAAGTTTTGGACCCACTATGGATAATGCATGATCTCTTACATGCATCAGGTGTGTGCTCCATTTTGTGGGAACATTCAGTAGTCTTTTATTTTGAGATCTTAGTGTTTGCTGTGGTGCATATGGTTATAATATTACGACTATCATGCTGGTGTTACTGAAATGAATGATTTTGAATATTAGCATTAATAATTTAAAATAGATTTGGAGAGATCACGTTATGCAGAGAAGGGAGCAGATGTGATCTTCCTTCACGGCTCCCTACTCCTACATCCAACCTCATCCATGATTGTATTTTTCATTGTTCTCGAACACCCGAACATCATTTGATTGCATTAACTATTAGACTCCTGCAAGGCTGCCCGAATGTCATCTCGGATGGCCAAGAAAGATAAAGGGAAGGATAAAGATAAGCCTTGGCTTACTGAATCGCCATTAGAAGAGGATGTAGGATCCCACAAACTGGCACACACAGCAGCAATAGCTGATATGAAAATGGCAGTAGTGGAGGCTTTAGAGCCCGAACTTAAAAAAATATTTGTCAAACTGACCGAATTATCAGCTTCCATAGCTGGATTCGAGAGGCACTTCACCGAGCTGGAACAACAGGTGTCGGACATTCAAGATGGCCTCCACACCTCTCAGTCCAATATCTCTATACTGTAATCATCATTGGCTAAACATGCAGAATGCCTGGAGGACCTGGAAACCATTCATGATGATCCAAACTCAGGTTTGTCTGTCTTTTTGAATCTTTGGAGGAGAGAGACTTATCCCAATTCCTAGAGTCATGGCTCTCTCAGGAAATCAGCCTGTCTCACGCATATGGCCCTCTACAAGTAGAACACACCCATTGCTTAGGCCCTAAATGGGCAGAGCATGACCGGCCACACATGGTGATCATGAAAATGTTTAATTTTGTGCATAAAAGTGAAATTCCTCAGGCAATTCATTCCGTAAAATCTCTTACATATGACAATAAAAACGTCCTGGTTTTCCAAGACTTTTCCACAACTCTGGCAGCACAACTAGTGCATTTTCCCCATTCTGCACCAATCTGCATGCTATGGGAATGTGTGCATCCTAGTTTACCCCGCCAAGCTCTGTGTGATGACACCCGGGGGTACACGCTGGTTTTCGGCAGTTGATGAACTCCAGCAATTTATGAGTACACTGGATGTACCGTCGACAGACACCCTGGTGACACCCAGAGAAAGGATCAAGTGAGATATGGCAGGAGCTGTGGAAACAATGCATCTCATTTTTTTTTCCAGAGACCAGCTAGTGCCCTGTCACCTTCATCGCTCAATCGAAGCTGTATACACCTCACTAACTTTCTCCTTCTCTTTTCATTATTTTGTTTTCTCACTGTTGGACAGCAGTTCATCTGGGACACATAGTCTAGGAGTCTTTATTCACAGTTTTCTTTCTGAGCCATGAGGCCCTTGTGCAATTTGGGTTTCTTTTTCATCAATTTGCACTCTCACTGGTTTCATGTCTGCACGGAATAATTTATATTGTTTGAGATCCCTTTCATATCACCTTGCCTGTGATGTTCTCTGTGGCTGGGGTTAGATTGGGAGTATGGGATTCGTTTGTATGATAGTGAGCTCATTTTCAAATTAGGGTTGCAGGGATTTGGGACAGGGGGAGGGGAGGGGGGGTTTTGGGAAGGAGAGTCATGGGTTGAACCAAGTTTGTTTATGTGCTGTGTTACTGCCTTTTTTATGTGTCTGAAGCCATGTTATAATATGTTCTGGGAAGTTAGGATGAGAGGGGGACCTATGCTGGGAGGGTCCCCTTCTACTAAGGTTTCAGCGAGTCCCTTAATTTTATCTTCTCATTTTTAGGGATTTCAGCTCGGCAGGACATTTGAAGCTGCCCGGCCCGCAACAAGGTGATTTCGGTGTCTGGGTGCGGCGGATGGCAGCGGCTATGGCCGGGAAGAGCAAGTGGCTTGGTGCACCCAAGATGGCGGCCGGCCCGCCGAAGTGCCCCTTTTTGCTGTGATCTTGGGAGAGCGATTCGGCAATTCTCCACAGACCTCCTGGCAGCATAGTGTCGGTCCCAATGCACCAGGCAAGCGGTGGAGAGCCGGGAGATGAGCGGAGTAGCGCGGAGGGAGCAAGCAGGGCCAAAATGGCGACCGCCCCCATAAGTCCCAGCTATTATCTCTGGGGGACTGAGATAAGGGACTCACTGCTGTTAATTTGGAGAGTCTCTAGCACCATTTCCCCTCTCTCTGAGACTGGGGTGGAGGGGGTCTGACTGGCCCCTCCCTTGAGGCTGAGCCCCAGGAGGGTCGGGACTAGCCTTTTGGGTACCAGACCTGCCTACACCGAAGAGACTGTGTCGCCCATCAGGGACTTGCGGCCTCTGCCTCGGATAACCCATTCAACATCTCTGTCCCGGGAATAGTTTCGCAGGCGGCCCAGGCACCCTGTGCTTTGGCCTCCCTGTCCTGAGGACCCCGACCATTCCTACGAAGAACAGGCGATGCGCCAGAGGAGCGTGCATAAAAGTGCTGTCTGCCATCCCCGCCCCACTGCCACTAAGATGGCGGAGGTCTCTACGGGTGCAAAGGTCCTGGACTCTCTTTCAGTGGACGCCCTCCACCAGATTTCTCAGAGAGTAATGGCGGCCTTGGATCTGCGCCTTACCAAAATACAAGCCTCTATGGACGACATCAAATCGGCCCTAGAAGGACAAACTAAACGATTGGACGAAGTGGAACATGTTTTATCGGATCACGGAGATCGGCTCGGGGTGTCGGAACGGCATGTGGAAGCGCTGCAGGCCACTCAACGTGAGCTGTTGGCGAAGATCAAGGACTTAGAGGACAGGAGTTGGCGCAATAATATCCGTATTATTGGATTTCCTGAGTCTGTTAAGGAAGGTGAGCTGCCTGCTCTGGTGGAAACCTGGCTATCGGCGAAGATGGGATTGGACTTCTCTATGACCCCGTTGATTTGTGAATGAGTCCACTGCGTAGGAGCACTGCGGGATGGGGCCATGAGGCCTCGCCCGGTGCTAGCGAGGATACTGAACTGGGCACACAAAACTAAAGTAATGTGGGCATTTAAACAGCAAGCAGCAGTGGAATATCAAGGTCATAAGCTTCTTCTATTCAACGACTTCTCGGCTAACACGACAGAACAGCGGAAAACTATGTCACCAGCATGCACGGAATTGCATAAGCAGGGCATCAAGTTTGGGCTGCTATACCTGGCCAAGCTGCGTGTCTTCCAAGATAATAAAGTCCTTTTCTTCACTTCGAAAGAAGATGCGGATGATGGTGCCTGCCCTGCCATCGATGCTGGAACGCTCCTAAATTGTTGGTTTGAGTTGTCAATGTTCTGTTACTCTCCTTTTGTTTGTTGGGCCAAAGATGTCACCTCATACCTATGTGTTGACAGGATGCTCTGGCCGGGACCATGACCTTTGTTCTGTGACTTGGGTTTATAGCCAGAGTTTTTGGGCCTTTTAGGATCTGGGTTGTAGTTGCTTACCTATGTTTATGCTGTTGAAAAGTTGCACTATAAATGTCTTACTGCTCTTGTGGGGGGTGGGGGCGGCTAGAACCCTCTCCACCTCATACACATGGTGGGGGGAGGCACGGCTCTGAGCCTGTTGGAGCTAGTGAGAGTGATGTGGGTGGCGTGTGAGTGTGTATGGATATGGCTGGGGGGTGTGAATGGGGATTGTTGTGCTCATGGATTCTGGGCTGTGATGGGGGTGGGGGTTGGGAGAGTAAACAATTGCTGAGACCAGGGTTTTTGGGATATTGTGACTATGGGACCAGATGCTTGCAGCTTAGGCTGGGAAGCTGCAAGGTGGTTTACTGTGTGGGTTTCGACCCCTCTTGGTGGGTTAGGTTCCTATTGCTGAGTGCTGACAGCTGGAATGGCAAAGGTTAAAATAACTACCTTGAACATTGACGGCATCCACTCCCCTATTAAGAGGAAAAAACTGTTAGCGCAATTTAACTGCATGCACTCCCAGGTGGTTTTTCTCCAGGAAACCCACTTGGGTAATACTGAACATCAGAAGCTCAAACAAGGATGGGTGGGCCAGTGTCTGTACTCCTCTTATAACGCCCGCAAACGAGGCATGGCGCTACTTTTTCACAAACATTTTCCATTCCACATTACTAAAACTTGTCATGACAAGGAGGGCCGATATGTTGTTGCAGCCGGGGTCCTTTACCAGCAGAAGGTGGTGTTCTGCAATGTGTACGCTTCCAACGCCTACTCACAAGAAATGTTTTCCCATTTGGTGGGCCTGCTGGTGGACTTTTCTGATCATGTCCTAGTGGTGGGAGGCAATTTTAATGTAGTGGCCAATAAACGGGTGGATTGCAAACCGCCTAAGAGGAGCCATTAGTGACCAGAACCAGGGGGTACATTTTTTGTGCTCTGAGTTGCAGCTCCTGGATGTGTGGTGCATCCTCCATCTGGGAAAGCTGGACTATACTTTTTTTTCCAACCCCCATCAGACCTATTTGTGCCTAGATTATCTATTGATCTCAGACAGGCTGTTTTCCAGGGTGGAGGAGTCGACTATTGGAGCAATCTCTTTATCTGATCATGCCCCTGTCTCGGCCCTTCTGATCTGTGGGTGAGGCCCGAGGCCCCTGCTTTCATGGCGCATGCGACCGGACCTATACTTAAGCCAGGATTTCCATAACTATTTGCAGCGCTGCTGGAAGGAATACGTGACCTAAATGCTACTTCAGACATTTCGTCAGTGACAGTGTGGGAGGCTGGGAAGGCGGTTATGCGGGGGGGAATTATCGCCTATGTCGCCAAGCTTAATAGGCAGCAAAATGCTGAAATCTTGCACCTTACAAAGGTGCTCAAGGAGGCCCAGCAGCCCAGCCTATCTGGGCTGTTGCCACCGTTCAGCCCTTTGAAATTTGAGAGAGGAGAGCCCGCAGGTATGAGGACTTTGTTCCCGCTGCTCTCAGCCCCATTACCAGTTAATCAGGTGAAAGCCACGCCCCCCGATGATGTCACCTGGTTGGGGGGGTGAAAAGCCAGCGCGGGTCGCCGGAGGCGCATCGTGCCAAGTCATAGCGCGACTTGTCACGCCGACGAAGGAACGCGACAAAGGGGCTCCGTCGTGCGCGATGAGTGTTGATGAGTGTGTTGTTATGGCTAATGAGGTATATCAAGCTGATTGTTTCTCTATTCCTGTTATAGTAGGTAATGGTATTTATGGTTCTCTTTCTAAGATTTCCCAGAAACGTTTTATATCTCGTCCTTCATGTCTTGTCAGCATTCCACAGTCTCCTCTTAGTACTGTTTTAGTCTCATTACATCTGAAAATGTTATTAATTAATGCTCAGTCAGTAAGAAAGAAAAGTCAAGTTATTTATGATTTAATCATCTATGAGAAACCAGATGTGTTATGTGTAGTAGAAAGTTGGTTGTTAGATTCTGATTTGGTTACAATTAAGCTGATGTGTCCTACAAGTTATACTTTTTTTCTCTCAACCTAGGGTAAAGGGTAGAGGAGGAGGACTATTAATTATTTGCAAAGTTTCCTTGAATCTGAAATCTCAAAATCTCAGTGGTGCTTCCAATCAAGAATTACTGCTTGTTCATTCTCCAAATTTTTTTATTTGCCTTGTTTATTTTCCTCCTAAAGTTCTACATTCCAATTTGTCCTTGCTATTTGAGCAGTTATTGTTAGCTTCAACAAATTTAAATAACTTGATTTTATTAGATGATTTTAATTTACCTTTTAATTGCATCTTAGAGGATTCTCAGATTCAATTGTTTGATGATATTTTAGGGTCATTAGGTTGGTATCAAGTCATTTTGTCTCCTACTCATCGTCAGGGTAATATACTTGATTTGGTATTCATCAATAATTGTGCAAATTTTCAATTAATTAATACTCCAGTTGTTAAAGTAGTTCCGTGGTCTGACCATTCATTGATCAGTTTTTCAGTAAATGGCACAATTACAAATCAGAAGGATGTAGTTTTGCCTGGTAATTTTTTGAAACGATCATTTGTTGATTTCAACAAATTAAAAGATCTTCTTACTACAATCCCTGATGTTTTAGAAGTTAGTGATATTAATGTTTTCTTTGATGACTGGGTTACCCATTTAATGACTACCTTGAATACTATTGCTCCATTGAAGGTAGGGACATACAAACAGTCTAACTTCAGTTAGTCAGCCAGAGTGACTCACTGCTCTCTTGATTAACAAATGTTGGTCCCTATTCAAACCCAATCACACTACCTCAACACCTTTCCAAGGTGAGTAACTGAGCTGAACTATTCAACTTTTTTACTTAGGTATACACTGCTCCTAACTTATTTCTAGCTTCTGGCTACTTTTTGGGGTTTTGTTTTGTTTTTTTGTGGGTTTTTTTTTAAATACAAACACTCAGTTTGTATTAAATATAAACACTCTTACTAGCTACCTTATTGACTTACTATTTAACACCCTTACTAGCTACCTTATTGACTGACTATTTAAAAATACAAAAAGTCAAACTTGTTTATTCACTGCCTTCCTGACTATTAAAGGCACAACAAACACACAAACACACTAAATAATAGGGATGTGAATCATTTTTTGACAATTTAAAAAAATCGTCCGATATTTATTAAATCGTCAAAAATCGTTAGAGTGCACGATACAATAGAAATTCCCCCGATTTATCGTGAAAAATTGTTAATGGATTAGTGTCTACTAAGGGGAGTTATTTGGGGGGAGGGCGGGAAAACCGGCACACCAAAACAACCCCTAAACTCACCCCGACCCTTTAAAACTAAACCCTTACCTTCCCCACCCTCCCGAACCCCCCCCCCCCCAAACTTTTTACAAGTACCTGGTGGTCCAGTGGAAGCCCCGGGACCGATCTCCTGCTCTCGGGCCATCGGCGCCATTTTGGCTGCCACTAATAAAAATGGGGCCGATGGCCCAATAAAAAAAAACCCACCGACCCTTTAAAAATGACCCCTTTGCTTCCCCCACCCTCCCAAACCCCCCCCCCAAACCATTTTAAAATTACCTGGTGGTCCAGTGGGGGCGCGGGGAGCGATTTCCCGCTCTCGGGCCGTCGGCTGCCACTAATCAAAATGGCACCGATGGCCCTTTGCCCTTACCATGTGACAGGGTATCCATACCTTTGACCGGATCCTGTCACATGGTAGGAGCACTGGATGGCCGGCGCCATCTTGTGCTCCTACCATGTGACAGGGGCTGACCAATGGCATCGGTAGCCCCTGTGACATAGTAAGGGCAAAGGCTATCGGCGCCATTTTGAATACTGGAAGCCGACGGTCTGAGTGCAGGAGGTCGCTCCCAGAGCCCTGCTGGACCACCAGGGGCTTTTGGCAAGTCTTGGGGGACCCTCCTGACACCCACAAGACTTGCCAAACGTCCAGCAGGGGTTCGGGAGCGACTTCCTGCACTCGGACCGTCGGCTGCCAGTGTTAAAAATTTTGCCGATAGCCTTTGCCCTTACTATGTCACAGGGGCTACCGGTGCCATTGGTCAGCCCCTGTCACATGGTAGGAGCACAAGATGGCACCGACCATCCAGTGCTCCTACCATGTGACAGGATCCGGCCAATGGCACGGATACCCTGTCACATGGTAAGGACAAAGGGCCATCAGCGCCAATTTTATTAGTGGCAGCCGACGGCCCGGGAGCGGGAGGATGGCCCGGAGTGGGAGGTCACTCCCGGGACCCCCACTGGACCACCAGTTACCTGTAAAAAGTTTTTTGGGGGGGGTCGGAAGGGTGGGGGAAGTTAAAGGGGTTAGCTTTAAAGGGTCGGGGTGGGTTTTTTGTTTATTGGCTGGGGCGCAGCCGATAAACAAAACCGCGATCAGGCCCAATGGAAAAAAATGCACATGTGAATCGGAACCGGAATCCGAACTGATTCCGGTTCCAATTCACATCTCTACTAAATAATATTCCCAAATAGTTAACTTGCCCCAATACTTTTAAAAAAGACAATGTCCCAAGCAAAAACTTACTGATTCCTTTCAGCCACCAGCAAGGTGATCCTCTCCTCTCAGTGTTCCCACTGGAATGTGGGTTACTGAGCTCTTCTCTTCTAATTTATAATGTGCTTCTAAGGTAAATTAGTACATAACAGTTCATTTAGAGATTTACACTTCAGTTAGTTTTCCTGAGGTACCTAATCAAATAAAACACACAACCTTAACACTTCCCTTGTAATATATAATGTGCTTCTAAGGTAAATTAGTGCAAAACAATCCCCTAGGAGATGTACACTTCAGTTAGTTTTCCTGAGTGACAGCACTGCTGTGCTGATTAACAAAGAATGGTACATATTCACATCAAACACACAACCTTAACACAACCTTAACACTTAGTTAGTCAGCCAGAGTGACTCACTGCTTTCTTGATTAACAAATGTTGGTCCTTATTCAAACCCAATCACCCTACCTCAACACCTTTCCAAGGTGAGTAACTGAGCTGAACTATTCAACTTTTTTACTTAGGTATACACTCCTCCTAGCTTATTTCTAGCTTCTGGCTACTTTTTGGGGTTGGGGTTTTTTTTGTGTGTTTTTTTGTTTTCAATACAAACACTCAGTTTGAGGAAGAATTGCAGATATTTTTTCTGCTGTATATCTCAAGTGCAGTTTTGCAAGAAGCATGTTTTGTTGCTGTTGTCATAGTATCTACTTTGTACCTGCTGCTACCTTTAAAGTGAAAATCTATGTATGCTTTCTCTTTGACATAGCCACAGACTGTGTCCCAGAAGGGACAGTTTGAAAACTGTTCCCATAATATTCAACAAATGAGGGAAGAACTGAAAAAAAGTAAGAAATTAAAGACTGATACCTATGCAAATCTTGTTTCTATAATAATAATTTCACATTTTTACCCCACTTTTTGAATTGTATGATATATCCCTTTGACCAAGAGATAAAATCTAAGGGGCAGATTTTCAACAGGTTATGCGTGTAACTTACGCGCATAACCCGAAAACATGTTCCTGCGTGTGATGAGCCTATTTTGCATAGGCTCGGCGGCGTGCGCAAGATCCTGGATGCACGTATGTCCTGGGGCTTTGAAAATGTGGTGGGAAGGGGCGGGGTCGTGAGCGTGACGCTGGTCCGGGGGCAGTCCGGAGTAGTCTAGGGGTGGGTCCGAGGCCTCCGGCACAGCGGCTGTGCCGGGGGATGGCGTGCCAGCAGTCGGCCGGAGCGTGCATGATACGTCTGCCAGAGGCAGGCAAAAATAATTGAAAAAAGGTAGGGGGGGGATTTAGGTAGGGCTGGGGGGTGGGTTAGATAGGGGAAGGGAGGGGAAGGTGGGGGGAGTGGAAGAAAGGTTCACTCTGAGGCCACTCTGATTTCGGAGTGGCCTTGGAGGGAATGGGGAAAGCCATCGGGGCTCCCCTAGGGCTAAAATCTGGTGTCCTGGGTTCACAATCTATTACTCTAATCACTAAGCCACTCCTTCTTTTACTGAAGGTGGGAGATTTAAAGGCACAATGCAGTTTTGTTAGATTTGTTTACAGCAAACTTATTGTGTGCTGTTTCTTACAAGATAGTATTTTATGACATGTCATTGATGGCTTGCTCTAGTTATTGCATAGGAGTTCATACCTAAAGCATCAGAACTGTAAAATAAAATGATCAATTAGCAGAATTACATCTAAGCTGTTACCCTAGTGTTTTTACTGTTGTGGTCTAGATGACCTCAGTAGTTATTTTGATAGAAAATGAGTTTGTTTATGGATAATCGTAGCTAATTATAACTTAATGACAAAAACCTGACTTAGAAATAAAGCTAAACCCACAAATGCACTCCTGTGATGAAATTAACATTGCCCCAGCTGCATTTGTTTATCTTAAAAACCTTTTCTGAAAGGCTAATTAAAATAAATGAGCTACTTAGCTTCAAACATCATATGAGACTTTTAGTGATTGTAGCACTACAAATCCTTGTTAACAGCATGATAGGCTCTTTTCATTTCCATTTCATTGTTAGAAAACCCATCAGTTATATGTCCAGCATTCTATATATAAGGTTCATTGTTATTAAAGGACTTATTCAGGTTTAATCCTGATGGAAAGAAAATTAAATTCTCATTTTCTAAATATTTCCATACAGTAGGGATCTATATACAGCAGAGTACCATCTTAAGAGTATGTTAAAGGAATTTTCCATGGGGGGACAAATCACTTTACCTAGTTCCTGTTAAAGTTGTGTGCAAAGCCTGAACCTTTCAGGTCAGGCTTTGTTTTCGGACCACCATATTTCCCGCGGTTCGGGCCTTTGAAATTCGGGGGGACCTGAATTTCGGGTTAGTGCGTACTAATGTAAAAAATGTTAGCACACACTAATGGGAGTTAACATGCACTAACCCCTGTTAATGTGCACTAACCCAAAACCGAATTAGGCAATTTCATTGAAATTGCCTTATTCATTCTAAACGATAGCACATCCCTAGTAAATAGTAATGTCACAGCCATGGTGAATGTTAATGAGGCTGCATATGATCAACAGAAAATGGGTGTTCTAATCAACAATAATGAACTGTTTAGGCATTTACACATTGTATACTAAAATATGGTAAATGAAATTGGGTCTAATACTCATACCTAATGTTTACATAAGTTGGTTGGATAAGACTTATCCTCTAATTTGCATGGGATATTCATCAGTCTAATTTTGCTGCTGAATATCTGTGTATAAATCACCATTTAACCGGATAAGTTATATCAGGCTAGGTTAGTCATGCTGGCCATCCAGTGCTCCCTCCATGTGACAGGGGCCGGCCAATGGCACGGATACCCTGTCACATGGTAAGGGCAAAGACCATCGGCGCCATTTTTATTAGTGGCAGCCGACGGCCCGAGAGCGGGAGATCACTCCCGGGACCCCCACTGGACCACCAGGTACCTGTAAAATGTTTTTTGGGGGGTTGGGAGGGTGGGGGAAGCAAAGGGATTAGTTTTAAAGGGTCGGGTGGTTTTTTTGTTTATCGGCTCGGGCGCAGCCGATAAACAAAACCGCGATCGGGCCCGATGAAAAAAACCCCACATGTGAATCAGAACCGGAATCCGAACCAATTCCGATTCACATCTCTACTGACAACAGATCAATCTCTTCTACTAAATCAGACAAGTGGCAAATGCTTCAACAGGAAACAAACATTTCCTATGCCATTCCATATTGTTGCTTTACCCCTCGTGCTACACCTTGGGGGGTTTTCTGCCACTTTGCCTTGCTGCCATACTCCAAATTCTACACCTTGGTGTGTTCTTGCCACTGTGGTAGGCTGCTTTGCACCTTTCATGGTTCCTTGATGTGCTGAAGCCAGTTTTTGTGTTTCTTTCAAACTTTATCATGCCTTGTATTTTTTCCTGCCACCTTTTCCCCCTTCATGGTGCCATAAGATGTTTATTCCACTCTTGGTGCCGCTTTGCCTCTTGTGCCTACTGGGAGTATATACATATTACAAATCAATGTATTTATTGATATTGTAAGTGTATACCCACTCACATTACCACTAACTGTATGGAGAATTGTCTGACTCACATACATGCAAATATACATACACACATATTGCATATTTATATACATAGAGTATATGTTCTATGCTGTGTGCAATTCTGACTTACTCCACACAGAAAAGAAAGTTAAATACTAAACATAACCAAAAAGATCAGCAGCCATAAGACTGTTCTCTTCAGTCTGCCAGTATGCTGTGCTCTCCTCAGCCTCCAAACAACTTATTAGCACTACTACAATCTCCACATTGTCTCCTACCTTGACTCTCACCCAGTAACAAAAAAAATTCAAAATATCAAGAGTGCCACTTCCTCTGTCTTCCTAACTGGGTCATTCATCAAAAAGGGTGTAGCATGCATTAAATGGAGTCTAACATGTGTTGTATGCATGATAAATATCACAACGCAAGCTAGTATGCAAGTGGGAAGAATTAATTCAAATTAGGGTCTCTTACCATATTCCATGATTGATTAACACCCAATAACATGGGATTTAATGTCATAAATAACTACACCTTTTTTTTTCGTTAGAGGGTAAAAATGTTTAGCGCACAACCGCAGCCATTAGTGCAGATCACGGTTATTATCATGGCTATTACTGTGCATGATAAAATGAGGCCTTCTTTCAGACACAACTACCTTTCCCTCCTGAGCCAATAAAAACACCTTGTCTTACCTGGCCTGTCTTCCTAAAGCAATGAACTTGCCCTAAAGCTTTGTATGTAAACAGGTACTACATACTTTCTATGGCTTCAATTTAAACATTAGCCTTTTCCAGTCTTCCCATTTAGAGCAATTGAAATCTCACAGGTTAATCACAACCTTTTTGTGTCCCCACTGCTGCACTCCCAGATCAACTATGCTCTGTTAGTTATGGGTCAGCCTGGATGACAGGCACAGCTTGTCTTCCCATCAGGTAAACCAGAAGCTGCAGCCTGTGCATTTTTGGGCCTAGCATATTCACTATGTCAGGGCAGACAGATTTGGATCTCTGGAGGAAATACTGCAGAGCAGCCAGGGACTTGCACAGTCATACCACAAGGTAGAGGTTTCTCTGCTAGGACAGGTGTGGCAATTCTGATATACTACTTCAGGGTTTGATGACTACTATGAATGAGTAGCCTTTGCTTAATTATGAGGGACAGTCACACATTTGGTGGAAGCCTCAGATGCAGTTTCCAAGTCTGAAAGATCTGACACAGATTAAGCTAGTGCTATAGGGCTCATATAGTGTCACACAAACAGATGCATGGACTTAGGGTAGGGAAATTGGCTTTTAGGGCTCATGCTAAGTTAGAGGTTAGCTTCATCTGTCTTATAGCATGCTGTGGGTTGCAAGCCATATCTAAAAGTAACGGTGGTATGAATGATGAACCTATTCTATTTTTGCCACAGGAGATTCAGCATATGGTTCTAGGACATGACTTTTCACCCCTATTGCTATTCCCAACATGCCGGCATAGATGAGGTATAATGAGGTCTTATGTTTTACCTGCTGTGTCATAGAGTGCATCTTTGGAGTTCTCAAAAGTAGATTTAACTGTTTGGATAAAACAGGAGGAGCTTTAAAGTATGCCATACCCAGAGACACAGATATAGACTTGCTCTGTTGTGTATTCCATAATCTTGCTCTATGCCATGGGATATCAATGGAGTTACTTCCAGATCTACCCCAGGATCCCCCATGTGCACCCACATGAGCTGAGAACATCACACTGAGTGGCAGCCAGCTTTGGCAAAGGCTCTGTCTAGATCTCCATTTGGAGGTGATAGCTTCATTGTTCCCTCCATTATCATACCTATACATATATCGGAGCATGCAGTGTGTGTGCATTAGAGATGTGTATTTGTTTATCAACGAAATTGCCTAATTCATAGTGGTTCGAGGGACCTGAACCACAAAACAGATTTTCCCTGAACTTCGGGGAAAATTTGTTTTTTGGGTTAGTTCGGGGGGGAGGGGCACATTTATTTAAAAAACAAAAAAGCACCCCACCCCTTCATATTTACTGTATTACAATCCCCCCACCATCCCGATTCCTCCCCAAGATTTACTAAAAGCCCTGGTGGTCCAGCGGGGTCCCACGAGTGATCTCTCCCTCTGGTCATAAGGCTGTCGGGCCTGCTACAAATCAAAATGGTGCTGATGGCCCTTTGCCCTTTAGATGTCACAGGGGCTACAAGTGCCATTGGTCGGCCCTTGTCACATGGTAGGAGCAATGGACGGCTGGCGCCATCTTGTGCTCCTACCATGTGACAGGGGCTGACCAATGGCACCGGTAGCCCCTGTGACATGGTAAGGGCAAAGGCTATCGGCGCCATTTTGAATACTGGCAGCTGACGGACTGAGTGCAGGAGATTGCTCCAGGACTCCCGCTGGACCACTGGCGCCGATAGCTTTTGCCCTTTTGCCCTTACTATGTCACAGGAGCTACCAGTGCCATTGGTCGGTGTTACTCAGATTAAGTGGAACCTGGGTCGAGACCGCTTACCTTGAACCCGGGACGCTCAGGAATGGACCCTCTCCAGGAGCAAGACATGGTAATGCGATCCGTAGAGTATCCAATGGACAGTCCAGGTCAGGGCAGGCAGCAAACACAGCACCAAGACAAACAGATCCGGTAGGCAGGTAGCAGGCAGAGTAATCCGATAAGGCAGTCCAGGTCAGGGCAGGCAGCGAACAACAAACCAAGGCAAACAGATCCGGTAGGCAGGTAGCAGGCAGAGTAATCCGATAAGGCAGTCCAGCTCAAGAGCAGAGCAACAGGCAGGAAGAGCAACAAGACACTCACCAAACGCACTGTGGCCGAAGCGACGAGGTGGGAGGAAGCTCTCCTTAAATCTCCCTCATTTCCCGCGCAATTCGCAGCTGATCGGCGTCTGACGTCAGGGGGTGTGGCCTCGCCGCGATTCCGCGCGAGACTTGTCTGCGGAGTCGGAGTTGATTGCCGACGTCCTGGGGGAACGTCGAGCCCGTGCGTGAGGCAGACATGCTGCTGGCGTCGCAGAAGCAGGAGTGGCAGAGGCGGAAACACGCTGGCCGCGGAGAAGACCCTTGCCGGTATGGCACATGGTAACAGTCAGCCCCTGTCACATGGTAGGAGCACAAGATGTGACAAGGACAGACCAATGCCACTTCTACTTCCGGCGATGTATCTTCCCTTTCCTCAATCTCACTCCCACTCCCCTCTCCCCTCTCTCCCTCCTGCCCCGACCTACAAATTATCTTCCCCTCTGCCCTCTCTATCTATCTCTAGCCTGCCATCTTCCTCCCTCCATACTCACTTGCCTATCCTCCTCCTCCTCCTGCCTCCTCCTACCCCTTCCCTGCTGCCTATCTCTACTCCTGTCCCTGTCTCTACTTCTACTCCTCCACCAAACACTCCTGCCCTGACCACCATGCCTCACCCATACACAAAGGCAGACAGACAAACAAACAGGACAAACTAATAAAAACTTTCACACACAAAGATCAAAACAATAGACAAAAGGAAAGGGAAACAGATGATAAACAAATCACAGAACGCATCACTCAGAACTCACTAAATAATACCTCAACAAAGTACCAACTACCAACCCATCTATTACCCTCTCCTCTCTCCAAATGCATGACATACCTTAAAGAGGCAGCTGCAGGAAACCGGTATATATATAAACCAGAAAAATAATGGCCACGCATAAATCAATGTATACTGCGTAAAATAACACACAACGCGCTGACACTACACACAACATGCAAAAATTGCTTATGTGATGTGATACATAGAAAATTAGCCTAACCACGCCCATTTTTTTTATCACGGACGCTATTTCCGCTATATTTATAGCATTTTGATGAATCTAGGCCTAAGATGAGACCTCTTCAGCACAAGGAAGCTCAGAAGCAGCCGTTTACCCATGCCAAACCCAAAAGTTTTTAAGCTTTAAAGAAAAAAAATTATGTGAGCGCTTCTACAAACATGTATTTCTCTGCCAACAGCTAGAGAAGAAATACAGACTCCTTCTTTGACATGCTCAGACTTTATTTTGGGAGTGAGTCAGCATCATTTGGTCCAAATAGCAACCATAGACTATTTAAAAAGATGCTGGTATTGTGATTTTCTTCTCTGTGGTTTCCTTGCTAACGTTTGCAGAGTGACTCAGCTCTGACAAGGCTATGAAGTCACACAGCCAAAAGTTGTTTGCTATACTTACCTTCACCTGTTTACACAGAGCAGAACCATAGACTTCAATAGATCACAAATTTGAATGGAAAATATAAACAAATGAGGCAAATATTTTTTGTTTAATTTGTGGGACCTCTCCATTCATTTCAAGGGTCCACAAATGAAACAAATATGGACTCATTTGTTGTGTTTTACCCATTGATTTCAATTGAATGCATATTCCTAATGGTTTTTGTATTCCTTTAATTGTGCTGCCAGCTAATGGAATTCTGCTTCATGCTAGTGTTCATGAGGGGGTTTGGCTGGCGGGACACATTTTTTTTGACGTGTGCTAGTTTAAAAGTGATTTTCTTATGATAATGATGAGTTTGATTTTTAGGACATGGAATCATCTATAAGAAATCATTTACAACCCTATTAGTAATATTGGTAGAAACAGCTGTGGTGGACGTTTTAACATGCTCAAATCAAAGCTCATAGGAAAAGCCTTTAAATTTGCTACTGCACATTTCAATCCTAGAGACTTTACCATAGATTTTTTTTTTCTGTTCTGCTACTGGCAGTGTTCATTTAATTTTCTGTATTACTGTCGAGTTAATGTTACTGTCAATGTCTGCTTCTATGCATACCAGCAACTTAGCACTAAGCTTCTCTTCTTCAACCAAAACAGATCAGGGAAAGAGAAGAATCAATTGTTCTGAGTAATTTGTGACACTGACTCACTGCTGGCTCACTGGCCCCACTTGCTTTTCTGGAATAGGTATATTGAATGACAATACAATGCGTAAATTGGGTAATGGTGAATGCATCACTGTTTTACTCACTTCATTAGCTGTGTGCTGCTAACACACACAATACTTCCTTTATCCCAATGGAATTATAGGACCTGATTTATAATGGCCTATATCCCTAGCATATCAAGTTCATAGGTTACAACATTTCAATAGCAAAGATCCTTCTGATCTGATGATGTTAATGTTTCACATCTCTTCAGATTCTCAGCCAGGCAGATTACAGGTTCTGTGGGATGGTTGCAAGAGCTAGAATGGAGAAAAATGGGGTACTAACTTGCATGTCAACTTATCCAACTTTTAATGCCATCGATCACCCCTCTGTCCCCAAGCATCTTTTATTCTCTGTCTTCTGTAGAGGTAAGACCTTAATTTTCACTAACTATACATGCTGCCCAAAATGAATTCTCTAGCATCAGCACATGGTAAACACTTAGCCTGTTTATCTCTGAACTCTATATGCAGAGATGATGGACTTCCCTGATCAGGAAGTGTATGTGCCTGGCTTTTCTGTTCTGCAAAGACAGACCATTTACAGATCCTCCTACAAATCAAGAAAACTATTCTCTGTACACACAGAAAAATCCTGAAGGCAATGAAATGTTTGATTGTGTAGAAACGCAGACACCCTTGGGTCCTCAGAAACGTCAAATTTTTATAATGAAACCAATCTACAATGGAATAGTTATCAGCTAGGTGTTAGCCATAGGCCCTGTTCAATGTTACTCTAGCCTAAATATGAACAAACAAAGTGGACAAAGAAGCTGTCTGAAGCAAAAAAAAAGGAACCAATCACATATCTCATCATGTACCTATTTTAATTTACATTAACTTTCTGAATAAAGCATATCTAAGCCCTTAAAACTACAGGAAGAAAATAAAGTGGTGATTCTGCTATCAATATCATTTTTTTTGCCCTCAAAAAGAATAACACCCTCATCAGAGTACAACACTTTTAGCTCCTCCCTGCATTAGGGGTGCGTGATCGTGATCCAGTATCCATGGAGGGCACAACTCCGAACTGAAATCTCACTTTTTTGCTACTCCTTAGCCTAGAGTTGAACCTAATTTATTCCCTTCACAGAATAAGGTAAGTCCTCGTCTGGTTAAGTAAAGTGCCATGAGAGAAGTAAAATCGTGAGGCAAGCAGTGTATGGGTCCCAGCTGCAGATGTGCTTCCTAATAGCTAAAGAAACTCCTTGTAGAGACCAGAGACTACCTGCAGCAGGTTTTATCTGTGGTCAGTCAGTTAGGCTTTTTTTTCTAGCAATTTTTCAGATGAAAGTCGACTAATGTTATTGTTTAGCTGCCGGCCATACGCCATATGGCCTGCGCCATTTTCCGTACGGAAAAACGATTTGCGTGCAGGAAGTCGTTCCCGGACCCCGGCTGGACTTTTGGCAAGTCTTGTGGGGGTCAGGAGGCCCCCCCAAGCTGGCCAAAAGTCCCTAGGGGTCCAGCGGGGGTCCGGGAGCGATCTCCTACGCTCCTGACGTCGGGGTACAAAAAAACAAAATGGCGCCGGCGCCACCTTTGCCCTGTCATATGACAGGGCAAAGGTAGCGCCGGCGCCATTTCTACAACACACCGGAGGTCCGAGAGTAAAAGATCACACCGGGACCCTTCCTCTGGACCCCAGGTAATTTAAGGCATTTTGGGAGGGTTCGGGAGGGTGGGGGATTTATTTTAAAGGGTCGGGTGGGTTTTAGGGTTGTTTTAGTGTGCCCGAGAGTGGAAGATCACACCAGGACCCCCCCCACTGGACCCCAGGTAATTTAAGGCATTTTGGGGGGGTTCGGGAGGGTGGGGGATTTATTTTAAAGGGTCGGGGTGGGTTTTAGGGATGGGTTCATGGGCTTATAGGTATTACCAATTATTAGGCTTTTCAATATTTGATGATAGTTAATGTGACTTTCAAGGCATTCTTCACTTTCGGTGCATGTCCGGCATGACTCCTTGCTTCAATGACAGGGGAAAAGAAAAACTGATACTTCACACATTTCCAGCATTGCCCTCTGCTTCATGGCAGAGAGCTATGCTGCCGCTTACCCAACTAATCAAACTTAATATTTCACTTGGAAGCAGCTCCAGCACTGCTCTCTACATTAATGGTGGGGGTGAAAAGGGAATTAGAACATAAGGTTACTAAGAGCCAAGAGAAACAGTTAAGTATGAGAACAAATGTGTGAAGCTTGCTGGGCAGACTGGATGGACCGGTTGGTCTTCTTCTGCCGTCATTTCTATGTTTCTATGTTTTAGTGTGCCGGTTTTCGATTTACACGATTTACACGATTTACATGATATTTAAAAATGTTCTAGTGTTTGGTGTTTTCTTGTAAAATTCTAATAAAGAAAGAATTAAAAAAAAAAAACAAACCCAAACTGCGACGATCCGATTCCCTCCCCTTCCCAGCCGAAATCGATCTTTAAGACGATCGATCACACGATTCACATCTCTAGTAATTATAGCATGGGTTAGTTTTCCCTATATGCATCACCTTGCACTTATCCACATTAAATTTCATCTGCCATTTGGATGCCCAATTTTCCAGTCTCACAAGGTCTTCCTGCAATTTATCACAATCTGCTCTGAACAATTTTGTATCATCTGCAAATTTGATTATCTCACTCGTCATATTTCTTTCCAGATCATTTATAAATATATTGAAAAGTAAGGGTCCCATACCAGATCCCTGAGGCACTCCACTGCCCACTCCCTTCCACTGAGAAAATTGTCCATTTAATCCTACTCTCTGTTTCCTGTCTTTTAGCCAGTTTGTAATCCACGAAAGGACATCACCACCTATCCCATGACTTTTTACTTTTCCTAGAAGCCTCTCATGAGGAACTTTGTCAAATGCCTTCTGAAAATCCAAGTATACTACATCTACCAGTTCACCTTTATCCACATGTTTATTAACTCCTTCAAAAAAGTGAAGCAGATTTGTGAGGCAAGACTTGCCTTGGGTAAAACCATGCTGACTTTGTTCCATTAAACCATGTCTTTCTATATGTTCTGTGATTTTGATGTTTTGAACACTTTCCACTATGTTTCCTGGCACTGAAGTCAGGCTAACCGGTCTGTAGTTTCCTGGATCACCCCTGGAGCCCTTTTTAAATATTGGGGTTACATTAGCTATCCTCCAGTCTTCAGGTACAATGGATGATTTTAATGATAAGTTACAAATTTTTACTAATAGGTCTGAAATTTCATTTTTTAGTTCCTTCAGAACTCTGGGGTATATACCATCCGGTCTAGGTGATTTACTACTCTTCAGTTTGTCAATCAGGTCTACCACATCTGCTAGGTTCACTGTGATTTGAGTCAGTCCATCTGAATCATTACCCATGAAAATCTTCTCCAGTATAGGTACCTCCCCAACATCCTCTTCAGTAAACACCGAAGCAAAGAAATAATTTAATTTTTCCGCGATGGCCTTATCTTCTCTAAGTGCCCCTTTAACCCCTCGATCATCTAACGGTTCAACTGACTCCCTCACAGGCTTTCTGCTTCGGATATATTTTAAAACGTTTTTACTGTGAGTTTTTCCTCTACGGCCAACTTCTTTTCAAATTATCTCTTAGCCTGTCTTATCAATGTCTTACATTTAACTTGCCAACATTTATGCATTATCCTATTTTCTTCTGTTGGATCCTTCTTCCAATTTTTGAATGAAGTAGCCTTAATAGTCATTTGTTATCTTCTCCACAGACATACTATTTCCTTACCTCCGCTTGTGTAAGGAGATTGTTTTCTTGTCTTTTGATTGGCTCCTTACTTTGTTTGCAGTATCTGTCCCTATCCGTTGAGTCCCTTGCTGTTCAAATGGGCAGTTTTAATCACGTGACTCTCTCTCATTGGTCAGAGTTTTGGCACATTTTTAAGCCTTATAAACCTCCCTTTAGTTTTTGCAAGTGTAATTAATTGAGCTGGGCCACATAGGCTGTTATCCATAATGGTATATAACATTTCTTTTGTTGCCTGTTAGCTGTTTTGGCTTGCCACAATTTTTTTTCATTATTTTAATTTGTTTAAATTGCTAAAACTTCTATCTTTGCTTTGTTTTTTTGTAGATGTGTAAAAAAAGAAATTCTTTTCTCTCATATACTTTGCTGTGCTAAACTGGTAGGCTTTTTTCCATATGTTGAACTTCATAACTTAGAAGCTGCTGTTTCTTTGTTTGTTACTCTACTTTCTTTGTTTACTCAGATAAGATTGCTCCCTGTGTTGTCCCTCTCATCACAGCCCCAGTGAAAAATGAACCCGTGTCAGAGGAGGATTGCATGACTTTTGAAATTTTATATGATTTTGATCCTTTCATTGAATAAAATAACATTTGATTTGAATCTTTGAAACATCTTGAATTTTGTAGTTACACTTTTATCACGTATATTGACTGCATGTATAATGTCTGCTGAAACCACAATGTAATTCATCCTGTGAATGCATGTCAGAGTCACTACTTGGTCACATTCAATTTGGACTGGCTTCACCAAGTATCTCCAAACAAGCATTTTCATATTCTGCAAGTTCACTAAGGCTTGTGTTGGAATGCCATCTATCTCCACCGAGACCACGAAAGTTGAAACTCCCTGATTGGAAATGTTCACAAAATTACAAAAGTGTGCGATCCCAGCATTGATGTCAATCAGCAACCCTCTCCCTTTCATGGACAAGTTTTAACCTTTATCAACATAGCAGGTCCTAAACTTCATACACTTCTCTGACCTTAAATGTAGCAGGTCTTCTTGCAGCCTAGGACTCCATCAGCTCTCCAGGGCCAGCTTAACCCTTCTGGGTCTGAGGTCTTATACTCTGGTGAAGGGCTCCTCCTTTCATCCAGGATTCCCTACATAGAAACACAGAAACGACAGCAGAAAAAGACCAGTCTGCCCAGCAAGCTCCCATACTTATCATTTTCCCATAGAGATGTGCATAAAAAAAAATGTTGTGCTGGTTTGTTTGGTCCACCCCGGAATCAGAAATTGTTTTTCCTTTGCCAATTTTGTTAAAAAAAAACAAAAAAAAGCCCCAATCCTTCAAATTTAACTAAATGGAAAGCTCTCCACCCTCCACCCTCCCAATCTCACTCAATGTCCCTAGTGGTCCAGTGGGGGGCCCAGAAGCTCAGAGCGATCTCCAGATCCTAGGAGCCATTGGTTGCCATTATTCAAAATGGAGTGGGCCATCCATTGCTCCTACCATGTGACAGTGGCACCGGTAGTTCTTGATAAATTTTGTGGGTTTTCCTATCATTTTTTTTTCTTCCCAAAATGCAACAAAATAGGAAATTTCATCTTTATGTCCTATTCGTTACAAATGACTGCACATCTCTATGTTGTGCTGATGGTGGACGCTTGGCCCGAGGTGGGTTGGCGCTACCCTCAGGGCAAGCCCTACGGGTCCCCACCATTGGGTGGCAGAGCAGGCTAGGAGACGGAGGCCGACTGGAGCTTCACCAATACCAACCCACGTTCCCCTTAGGTTGAGCCCTCAGATGCCAGGGCCAGCTGGACTTAGGTTGCCTTCCAGTTGGTGAAGACAAGGGTACAAGGATGAGGCCATGGACGGCCAAGGATGGTCTGACGAGGCAGGGTTCCAAAGACCTGGATGCCAACAGGAACAAAGGGAGACAGGAGGCGTCCAAGTAATGATAGGCCATAGCCTGAGAAACCAGGTCTGATGAGGACAGGAGAGTCCAGGGCAAGCTGGAGTCAGGTCAGGTGGCAGGAATGCACAGTACAAGGAACATAGCAGAAGTCAGAGCCAGGAGTTGGGTCAGACATGGTCAGACAAAGTGTAGGTCAATACCAGAGAATCAGTCTAAGCGTGGTCCAGGCAATGCAGGGGTCAATACTAGAGAATCACTCCGAGCGTGGTCCAGGCAATGCAGGAGTCAATACCAGAGAATCAGTCTGAAGAACGAGGAGTAGACAAGGAGACATGCAGGGGCAGGAACCAGGAATGAGAACAGGTACTGAAGACAGAAATGAAACGAGGACAGGAACCAGGAACGAGCAACCAGTACACGATCAGACTTAGAGACCTGTTTCCAAGGCAGGGAACAAGTGGCTGGGCCCTGCCTTTTATACAGAGGCCCAGTGATGTCATCATCCAGGGCTGTAGGCTACTTTCCCGCCGAGGCCCCTTTAAAAGAGCACAAGTTGTGCACACACACGCCTAAGCCGGAGCCCGGAGGAAGCAGGGCAGCGGCGGCACTCCGCAGCCCATGCGGGGAGGCCCGTCAGGCACCAGGAGGAACCGTGCAGGAGTCAGAAGCGGGAGAGGTGGCTGCAGGCGCTTGGGGACAGAGGCAGCTGCCCACCGCCGTGAGTGAATGTGAACCAGAGCTGACAGCTGAACTCCTGGGGTGAGTAGGCCCAGGCGTGGGCCTTTCATGCCCGGGATACGTAACACTCTAGTTTCCCATACTTATCAATTTCACAGACCGCCAAGATCAGGGCCCTTGTTGGTTACTGTTTGTTTCCAATTTCTTGCCACCCCCTGCCATTGAAGTGAGTCTCAACCTTAAGACGGACAAGGCGAGACTTCTGTGCCCAGTCCCTTAATGTGGTCTGAGAGAATTTTCCATACACTTCTTCACAGGGATCTATCAGGGAATTTGTTGCTATGCTGCTCCTGATAGTGAGGGATGCTGGGGATCAAAGATCATTGGATCCCAGTCCTAAAGAACCTGATAGAGAGGTGCAGAAAAACAGCAGGGCATATTTTTCATAGCATGAAGAGTGGGCAGCTTCTCCCACAGAAGCAGGAAGAATTTCTCAAAACATTTCTGCACACAATTTAGTAGGGGAAATTCTGTGGGGGTTGTTTTGGTGGGATCATTTTCAAAAGGGGAAAGTATGCCTCTCTCCCATCTTAACTACACCACCAGAGCCAGACACTTCTTGACTGGTTAAATTTACCTGTTGAGCCCAGGTAAGTTTTCAAAAGGAGCCAATTTAGCCACAAAACTCAGGGAGTTAGATAACTACTACCTTGGAAAACTGACTCCTTGCGATTAAATCATAGCTCACAAAGTATATAATCCCACCACGTTCATGGCTTCTTTTTAAAATTTCTGGTTAGTTTGCAGTTGAAGAGTTATTTTGTATTGCAAACTTGTAAGATCTTTTCAAAGCGAAACTTCTTGAAAGGTTTACCTTTAAAAATTGGGGCTGGCAGAGACCCAAGAAAAGTGTTATGAGGGCAACTGTAGAGATGGAATAGGTCTCTGGAGCAGTGTTCCAGCTTCAATAGAGCCCTGGAGCGAAGTGCAGGCTGGAATGGAAGACTGGAATACCAAAACAGACTGGATCTGAGTGCAGGTAAGAGTGAATTGAAACAGCTGGAACAGACTGGATCTGAATGCAGGTAGGATTCAACTGGATCATCTGGAATAGAATGGATCTGAGTGCAGGTAATAGTGAACTGGAATAGCTGGAAGAGACCGCAATACCAAAGCAGACTGGATCTGAGTATGGGTAAGAGTGAAGTGGGAGCAGGGAGCAGGTAAGCGTGGAGCTGGAATACTGGAACAGGGACTAGGGCAAGACAGACGACAAGACAGGACAAACCAGGACAGGGACTAGAAAGAACATGGAACATAGAATGCCTGAAGGCAGCATAGGCAAAGAAAACCCCAAGGGTCAAGACAGAGAGAGGCCTAGAAACAGAGACACTTAGGAATCTCAGGGCTAGGCAGGAAGTTAGGGAACAGGGCAGAAGGCTAGGAGCATACAGGATAGGAACAGGGTCAAAAGGTCCATAGACCACAGAGGAACAGAAAGTCCATGGGCCACAGGAGCAAGCAAGGCAGAACAGAGATCAGAAGGCCCGGAGGCCACACAGGAACACAAGAAAGGCCTTGGAAGGCTGCAAAGTGAGGGTAGCTAAAGCAGGGAGCCAAGGAAGACTCAATGCCAAAGCACTGAGGTGAAGCATAGACAGGGATATGTAGGGCAGGAGTCTGGGTGTGGTGTGAGCAGGAGAGAAGGACTTCTGGTGTCGTGGAGGCTGTAGGACAGTCAGAGGCCAGGGACCAAGGATGTGCTGGTAGTTAGGAGCCAGGCTCAACAGGGTCCTCTGTTAGAGGAGAAACCACACAGTGGCCAGAAATGCAACAGTATTCCCCCTTCAAGACACCCTCTGCCTGGATCCCACTTGTCTTGGGAGTTCTGGCTATGAGAACAAGGTGAAGCTTGATGGGTACCTTTTGCTAGAAATACTGGTTGCAGACCAATGCCCCTTCCTGGGCAGACTGGCTGTGGATGGTAGCCCTTTACTGAGTGGATCAGCTGTGACCAGTTGCCCCCACCTGGGTAGACTGGATCGGAACAGACACCCTCTTCTGGGCTGGCACACTGGGAACAGACGCCCTCCTCTGGGCTGGAAGACTGGGAACAGATGCCCTCTTTTAGGCTGGTAACAAACACCCTCTTTTGGGCTGGCAGACTGGGAACAGATGCCCTCTTTTAGGCTGGTAACAAACACCCTCTTTTGGGCTGGCAGACTGGGAACAGATGCCCTCTTCTGGCTTGCCGACTGGGAGCAGATACCCTCCTTTGGGTTGACAGACTGGGAACATATGCCTTCTTATGGGCTGGCTGACTGGGAATAGATGTCCCTTTCTGGACAAAGTTGCTGGGGCTCCTCCTGGAGTTGCTAGACTTACTGGGACTCTTCCTGGAACTGTTGGACTGACTGGGGCCCCTCCTGGAGTTGCTGGACTGGGGCTTCTCCAAGAACTTCCAGACTGACTGGGGCTCCTCCAGGACTGACCAGTGCTCCTCTGGGATCTGCTGGACTGACTGGGGCTCCTCCAGAAACTGCTTGGCTGAACTGGGCCTCTGCTGGGCCACAGGGCTGGGCTGGAACAGACGCTCCTTTCAGGGGGTATTGGTTGTGAACAGGGGCCTCCTGTTGGGTAGTCTAGTTGTGAGCAGGAGTCCCCTAATGGACAAGCTGTTTGCAAATAGGCATCCCCTGCTGGACAGCCTGGCTGAGAGCAGGTGTCGCCTGCTGGATGAATTGGCCATGTGCATGAGCCTGCTGATAGAAAATCTGGCTGGGTGCAGGCGCCTCCTGCTGGTCAAAGTAGCTGGGTTTAGGTGCTTCCTGCTGGAAGACCTGCCTGGGTACTGGTCTCTTCTTCTGGATGTGCTGACTGTGGGTAGGAGCCTGCTGCTGGAAAACCTCCTGCTGGTCGAAGTGGCTGTGGGCGGGTTGCCTGCTGCTGGAAAAACTGCTTGGGTGCAGGTCTCTCCTGATGAATGTGCTGGCTGTGGCTAGGTGCCACCTTTTGGGTGGACTGGGCTGGAGCAAACACCCTCTTCTGGGTGGTCTAACTGTGACAAAGAGCCTCCTGCTGGGCAGAGTGGGTGTGAACAAGTGTCCCCTGCAGGGTGCAAGCAGGCATCCCCTGCTACTGGATAAACTGGCTGTGAGGGAGTGTTTCTTCCGTACAGAGAACTCTTCACTGGACTGGATGCATTTGAAGAAAGCTGGAACCCTTAGCTGGAACAGCCTGGATGATGCTGGTCACCTCTGCAGAGCTGTCTGGAAGAAAGATGGGTGCTTTTGCTGAACTGAGGGAGCAGGGAGTAAGAGGTCTAAGATTATTAAAAACACAGGCTGCTTTCAGCCGTCTCCCTGGAAAGCTCATTAACTTCTGCTGCTGGATTTCAGGTGGAGAAAATAGAGCGCTACTGGACTTAATTAGTCCTCCCTGCTCTTGGCAGGTATGTTGCTGCAGATGGGACAGAAAAACCAGGGGTTCGCTGCAACCTGGTTTAATGACAGTCTTTTCAGTTACGGATTTTTCTAAGGCAATATTTGACTTGGCTGGAAACGTTTCTGCAGATTTTACCCTTTTAACTGCAGTTTTTTCAATGACAGTTCCTAAGGTTATTAGTGCTTCCCCTCTTGGCTCAGATTCAAATTTAATTTCAGTGTTTGCTGATATGGATTCTAATTTAATTGTAGGAGCAGTTGCTGTCTTAGGAATGTGATTTAGTTTCTGCTGGGAGGCAGAGAGTTTCAAGGAAACTGTGTGTCCAAAAAAATTCTGTGCTGGTGTTTTACTTTGCACCCTGCAAATAGGCAAAGTTCATTCTCCTGGGCTGTGACAACCCCTGTGTGGACTGCAACAAGGGTTCAAAAGCATTCAGAAATTCATGCTCCCTATGGCTGTACTTGGGAGCAAATCTCACTGTAGGAGGTAAAAGTATGGAATTGCCCTGAGATCTCATATAACCCATGTCTTTAGAACTGCTTCAGTGATTGGAGGTTTTCCTTGCTGCTGTGCTAGCAAAACTGGTTTTTTCAGAAAAGGAGCTATAAATAATTGAGCCAATGCAATAAAAAGTGCGGAAAGCAGACGATGAAAAGTCAGCGCCCGCTTTTTTAATGTGCGGACGCTTTGGGGACACCATGCTATACCCAAATTAGGGGGTTGCGCTAGCAAGGAGGCACGAGGGTCACTTGTGCGACCTTAACGTCTCCTTGCTAACGCGAACCCGCTGCGGCTGCCGGTTATGAAGACCGACACCGGTAAACTTGGCATCGGTTTTCATAACCGGCCCTCTGCCAGTAATGAAAACGGCCCGATAAACTCGGTGGCCATTTTTATTGCTGGCAGAGGGCCGGTTATGAAAACCGATGCCAAGTTTAACGGCGTCGGTCTTCATAACTTGGCGGTCTGCCGAGATTTTTTTTTTTTAAGTAAAAAAAAAAAAAGAATCACAGAAAAGCTGTTTCTTCTGCTTTTCTGTACTTCTTTTACCTGCGCTCAGCTATTAATGCCTGCTCCAGGCAGGTGTTAATATCTGAGAGCAAAATGTGCATCTGAGACGCATACTTTTTTTTTTAATGTGGAGTGAATGAGTAATAGCCTCATTCACATGCATTTGCATGTGATGAGTGCTATTGCATACACGTTGGCCGTGCATTAACTAGGTTCTAATCCCCCTATTGCATTAGGGGGTGGATTAGCGCCTATTTAACCCACTCACGAGTGTGGGTTACACAGTGTGCTCAGCTGAGCGCACTGTATTGCATCAGCTCCAATATTGGTGGATTTGTTTTACTGTAATCTAAATTTGCCTTAGTATGGGCAGGATTCATGTTAATCAGGCAGGCTGGGATTCTGAGTGATAGTGCTGGGAACTTTTGCAGCAATGCACAACCAGGTAGTCTGGATTAATTTTTGCTCTGTGCCAGGCTCTATCTTTAAAGGTGCTCCAGCTTCTTTGGAGACTGGCTTGATGACCTCATAAATTGGGCAGGTTTTCTCTGGGTGTATAAGGCTGGGTATGCAGGGACAATTCCACCAACCTGGAAAAGAGGTTTTGCACATTAGACTTCATGAAACACAAAAGCATTATTTCCTTTGCATTCCATGCATGTCCAGGGTACTGACAAGATACACTTTGCAGGTAATGTTTGGAGTAAAGGCTGACTCATTAAGTGCCTTTAATGCAAATATGAGAGAGAGAGAGAAAGAGACTAGCCATAATACTTGCACACTTAGGTAGGTATTTATATCTCTATGGGAAGCCCACCTAGTAACTCGAGGTGAGGTTTAGGTATTAGTGTAGGGGTTAGGGGCCACTTTGACATTCAAAGTGAGACGTACGAACAGCACACTGCTCTCTTGTGAAGATTTGAGGACCTTCGGAGTGAGGAAACTCAGCCAAAGATGAGATTTGTGCCATGTTCTCTCAACCTAGCATGATGTTACCCAGGTAGAGCATCCATCAAGCTAGGTTGAGAGAACATGGCACAAATTTCATCTTTGGGTGAGTTTCCTCCCTCCGAAGGTCCTCAAACTTCACAAGAGACCACTGTGCTGTTCGTGCATCTCACTTTGAATGTCAAAGTGGCCCCTAACCCCTACACTAATACTAAACCTCACCTCGAGTTACTAGGTGGGCTTCCCATAGAAATATAAATACCTATCTAGTGCAAGGGTATCATGGCTAGTCTCTCTATTTTTCTCTTGCTCTCTCCCCTAAACTACTATTATATGCAGGAAATACAATTCTGAAATGTATCAAAAAGGTTAGCATTTCACATAGGTATTAGTGCACTTTGTAATAAGCTGCCTATTACCATAAAACATGCCCCTTTTCCTATTGCATGCAATATTTTTCACATTTTGATAAATCCAGGCCATTGTGTTGGTACAGGGCCCTGTCCCCACTCTAGAAGCAATGCCTGGTTTTGGCATCCTGTTATGAAGGCAGCTGTGGAGTGGTGCAGGACTGGGTAATTGGTGAGGCTGAAGCAAGGACAAGTGCAATCTGGATTGGAGTTCAAAGATGCAGTGCAGGCAGGAGTAGATCTCTGGAGTGCAGACTGGAATAGAGCTATGGAGTGGTGTGCTGACTAGAATGGAGCCCTGAAGGATTGTGCAGGATGGAATGGAACTGTGGAAGACTGGAACACTAAGACCAACTGGATCTGAGTACAGGAAAAAGCGAACTGGAATAGCTGGAACAGACTGCATCTGAGTGCAGGTAAGAGTGAACTGGAACAGCTGGAACAGACTGCATCTGAGTGCAGGTAAGCGTGAAATGGAACATCTAGAACAGACTGAATCTGAGTGCAGGTAATAGTGAACTGGAACAGGTGGACCAGGTTGCAGATAACCATGCAGCTGGAATACTGGAAGAGACTGGATCTGAGAGCAGGTAAGAGTTAGCTGGAACAACTGGAACAGACTAGATCTGAGTGCAGGCAAGAGTGAAATCAAACAACCAGAACCCACTAGGCTCTCTATCAGGGTTCTATGAAGCTAGGGGGAGAGAACATTATTGAAATCTCATCTTTGTGTGGCTTTCCTCACTCAAAATCACATCAGATCTTCATTGCTGTTTGTACATCTCACTGTGCATGTAAAATTGGCCCCAAAATCCTAGATCACCACCAAAACCTCACCTCGAGTTACTAGCTTGCCTTCTTATAGTAGTATAAATAATCAAAGCCACACCCCTTTTCCTTATCGTGGGAATTATTCATGTGAAATATATAGCATTTTGATGAATCTGGGCCTTAGTGATCTTGCTTCATTATTAATGGTGAGTTATATTATAAATCTATGGTGCATTTCTTACTATAATATGTATCCTACAATTTAGGTCCCCATTATTTTGGTCTTACTGGATAATTTTTCTGTTTTTGTTTTTCAAATTATTGGAATTTCTTTGGTTTATATATCCATATTCTGATTGTCCTTGTTTGACTTGTTAATTTTTCAAAAAATTCTGAAAATGAAGAAAAAAAAAGGGAATGCCCAAAGGCCCCCTGGTTCACCCTTACCTATACTCAAATCAAGTCTGTTCCATCTTTTCCAGTTCCTTCTTACCTGCAAGGCAGGTAAGGGGCAAGGCAGAGAGAGGACAGGACATGAACAGGATCAGAAGGCCCACAGAGCAAACAGAGGGCAACTGGGAACAGAAGGTCCAAGGACCACAGGAGCAAGCAAGGCAGAACAGAGATCAGAAGGACAGGAGGCCACACAGGAACACAAAGAAAGATCTTGGAGCAAAGAAGGACTCGATGCTGAAGCATTGAGGGGAAGGACAGACAGGATCAATTGGAACAGACTGGATCTGAGTGCAGGCGGGAGAGAACTGGATCAGACTGGATCTGAGTGCAGGCGGGAGAGAACTGGGCAGGAGTCTGGGAGGGTGGTGCAGGCAGGAGTGAAGAGCTTAGTCAACCAGGGTCTAGAGCTCATGGAGGTCCTCTGTTAGCATGGAGGCTGTAGGACAGGGAGAGGCTAAGGACCAAGGACACGCTAGTAGTTTGGTGTCGGGCTTACCGGGTTTCTCTGTGGGAAGGGAGACAGTGCAGTGGCCGGAAACGCAACAAAAAGTCCCCATGGACTTTGTACTTTATTTGCTTTACCACAAATGCAAAGTACACATGAAGTTTGTGTGGGGATTTGAAAATGAAATCTCTGTGCATACTTTCCCTTCCTTGCACTCACGCTGACCTTGGGTCCTCCTCTATCACTTGTGACTAAAATTGCACACACTGTGAATGCACATGTATATTTTTACATTGAAACTTGAAGGCAGAAAAAGACCATATGGCCTATTTAGTCTGCCCATTCACCAACATGTTGAGGGGAGGGCAATCTTCACCTTCTCCCCCCCCATTTAGTTTCTATGGTTATTCTAAATCCCTTGTTTGAATAAGTTGCAGCCATTAAGTTGTGATCAGTTTGTAAAAAAAAAAAAAAAAAATCCATCAAACCTTAAACATTGATTTGGTTTGAAATGTGTACTATCTTTTTTAATATTTTCTTTCCACATTTTATTCTGAGAAAACAAGAGGCTGGATAGCATATGAAAGGAACCATCTCTTTATACCAATATTCATATATAACATTTCCCATTTGCATTTAAATGAACTACAACTTTTAAATTGTCTTATTTTAAGCTGAAAACAAAAGGCTATTTACTAGAATCTGAGAAAACAAATTAAACTGTGAATAGTCTTTCAGGAGCCATCATTTCTATTGTAGTTGCTTTGGTAATTGGATAGCAATAATGATCAAAAATGGACTATAAAATGGTATTTTACATGCTTACTCATAATACTGACTAAAAGCTACCAGTTCCCAATCTTTCAGAATTGATTAACCATGCCTTATGATCACTTTGAAGCCTGATAATTAAATAAAGAATCATTTTATATTATGATTGTCTTCTGTTCAGGCATCACAAGCAATACAATTTGTAGCTAATTTTCATGGTATTTTCATACATTTTTATGATGATGTGAAATAATAAACATTTCATAACTTTATAATGTCTTTTACTATAAGCGACAATACCTTACTTAGACCTAGATTCATCATTTTGTTATAAATTTTGCAGAAATGTTGAGATTACTTACCTGATAATCTCCTTTTCCTTAGTGTAGACAGATGGACTCAGAACAAGTGGGTATAGTGTGCTCGTGCTAGCAGTTGGAGACGGATCTGACGTCAGCACGGGTACATATACCCCCACAGGAAGTGAAGCCACTCAGTAATCTTCCTTGCAAAAGCTGTTATGGATATATGTGTACTGACCGATCAAAATAATTAGTGAAACAGGATTCCCCTGACCGATTGATAGTAGCTGGAGACTGCCAGCGTTCCCAACCGGAAGACGTCGACACCTGGTAGAGTGGACGCACTCATATAAGAAGTGATAAGGCTTACCTTGAATCGGTGAAACCCATGTATACTGGCAGCCGGGCGGGATGCTGAGTCCATCTGTCTACACTAAGGAAAAGGAGATTATCAGGTAAGTAATCTCAACATTTCCTAGCGTGTAGCCAGATGGACTCAGAACAAGTGGGATGTACAAAAGCTACTCCCGGACTGGGCGGGAGGCTGCCCGAGGTCCATTCAGGACTGCCCTCGCAAATGCTGTGTCCTCCCTGGCCTGGACATCCAGACGGTAAAATCTGGAAAAGGTATGGAGGGAGGACCACGTCGCCGCTTTACATATCTCCGCGGAGGACAGCATCCTAGATTCTGCCCAAGAGGCCGCCTGCGCTCTGGTAGAATGAGCCTTGACCTGCAGAGGCGGTGACTTCCCGGCCTCTACGTAGGCCGCTCTGATAACTTCTTTGATCCAGCGGGCGATGGTGGGCCGTGAGGCCACTTCTCCTTGCTTCTTCCCGCTGTGAAGGACGAACAGATGGTCCGTCTTTCGTACCGCTTCTGTCATTTCCAGGTATCTGGGCAGCAATCTGCCGATGTCGAGATGGCATAGCAAACGCCCTTCTTCTGATTTCTTCAAACCCGCCATGGTTGGCAAGGATATGGTTTGGTTGAGGTGAAATTGTGAGACTACTTTAGGTAAAAAGGAGGGAACCGTGCGAAGATGGATAGCCTCAGGAGTGATTCTGAGAAAGGGATCACGGCAGGACAGTGCTTGTAGCTCTGAGATGCGGCGTGCTGAACAGACAGCCAGCAGGAACACCGTCTTCAAAGTTAGCGAATGGAGAGACAGGCCCCGAAGGTGTCTGAAGGTGGATCCCGCGAGGAATTCCAAAACTATGTTGAGGTTCCACAGGGGCACTGGCCACTTCAGTGGCGGACAAAGGTGCTTGACTCCTTTCAGGAAGCAGGAAACATCTGGGTGCATGGCAATGGTCTTGCCATCCCTCCTGGGACCGTAGCAAGACAGCACAGCCACCTGAACCTTGATGGAGCTTAGGGAGAGACCCTTCTGAAGCCCATCCTGCAGGAAATCCAGAACAATAGGGAAAGTAGTCGCATGTGGATTGGTGCCATGAGTGTCGCACCAGGCTTCAAATACTCTCCAGATCCTTATGTAGGTGAGGGATGTGGAAAACTTGCGCGCTCGGAGGAGTGTATCTATCACTGGCTCCGAGTAACCTCTTTTCTTCAGTCTAGCCCTCTCAATGGCCAGACCGTAAGAGAGAATTGAGCTGGATCCTCGTGGAGGATGGGACCTTGACGTAGCAGGTCCCTGAGCGGAGGCAGGGGAAGAGGCTTCCCTGTCAGTAGTCTTCTCATGTCCGCGTACCAGGGTCTTCTTGGCAAGTCTGGTGCCAATAGAAGAACTAGGCATCTGTGCCTCTGAATCTTGTGTATAAGGGTGCCCAGCAGGGGCCACGGAGGAAAGGCGTATAGCAGGGTCCCTGGAGGCCATGGCTGAACCAGGGCGTCGATCCCGTGGGAGAACGGATCTTGCTTGCGGCTGAAGTATCTGGGTACTTGAGCATTGGACCTGTCCGCTAGTAGGTCCATGTCCGGAGTCCCCCACTGATCCACAATCATCTGGAAGGCTGTGGTGGACAGCTGCCATTCTCCCGGATTTAGGCTTTTCCGGCTGAGGAAGTCTGCCGTGGTGTTGTCCCTTCCGGCAATGTGGACGGCGGAGATGTCCTGGAGATTTGCCTCTGCCCAAGCCATCAGTGGAGCTATCTCTAGGGACACCTGTTGGCTTCTGGTTCCGCCCTGTCGGTTGATGTATGCCACTGTGGTGGCATTGTCGGACATCACTCTCTGCTCTGTTCCGCACTCTGTGAGCAAATTGCAGGCAGGCTAACCGGACTGCCCGTGCCTCTAGACAGTTGAGGTTCCACCCTGACTCTTCTCTGCTCCACCGCCCCTGGGCGGTGAGCTCTTCGCAGTGTGCTCCCCATCCGCTCAGGCTGGCATCTGTGGTGAGCAGAGTCCATGTGGGGGAGGACATCTTCGACCCCTTGCTCATGTGGTCGGACTGCAACCACCACCGTAGCTGGGTCCGCACTCTGGCTGGTAGAGGTAGATGCACGGAGTAATTCCGGAAGCGTGGGTTCCATCGAGAGAGAAGGGAGCGTTGTAGTGGTCTCATATGGGCCCGCGCCCAGGGTACCACTTCCAGGGTGGATGCCATGAGACCGAGAACCTGCAGATAATCCCAAGCTATGGGCCGGCTGGCCCCCATCAAGAACCGTAGACGCATCTGGAGCTTTAATCTTCTCTTGGTGGTGAGACTGACTTTGTCTGCCTGGGTGTCAAACTGGACTCCCAGGTATTCCAGTGATTGGGAAGGCTGTAGGCAACTCTTGCTCAGGTTGACTACCCATCCCAGGCTTTCCAGAAGGGCGATCATTCTGTTGGTTGCCCGATGGCTCTCCACTCGGGATTTCGCCCTGATCAGCCAATCGTCTAGGTAGGGATGGACAAGGATTCCTTCCCGTCTGAGCGCCGCTGCTACCACTACAATCACCTTGGTGAAGGTCCGCGGTGCCGTGGCTAACCCAAAAGGCAAAGCCCGAAATTGGAAGTGTCGTCCCAGAACTTTGAAGCGTAGGTAACGCTGATGATCCTGATGGATCGGGATATGCAGGTAGGCTTCTGACAAGTCTAAGGCTGTGAGGAACTCCCCTGGCTGTACTGCGGTCTTGACTGAGCGCAGAGTTTCCATGCGAAAGCTCGGGACCCTTAAGTATCGGTTGACTGACTTGAGGTCTAATACGGGCCGGAAAGTGCCCTCTTTCTTGGGTACCATGAAATAAATGGAATAGTGCACAGAATCCATTTCCCATGCAGGTACTGGGATTGTGGCTTTCAAGGACAGTAGCCTCGCCAGGGTAACTTCTAATGCCACTTTCTTTTGGATTGGACATGGAGACTCCACAAACCTGTCTGGAGGAGTGTGATGGAAGTCCAGATAATAGCCCTCTCGGATGTTGGCGAGGACCCACTGGTCCGACGTAATCTCAACCCATCTGGGGTAGAAGAGGGTTAACCTGCCCCCTATGGCTCCGTCCCCCGGATGGATCAGCTGAATCTCATTGTGGGACGCGGCCGGGACCTGAACCCGAGCCGGCTCCCCTCTTGAGCTGCTTGGTCCGAAAGGACTGGTTCCTGGCCTGAGGACGAGGTGCCTGGTAGCAACTCCTATAGGGAGTGAAGCGTTGGGAGCTTCTACCTCTGGAGGGCCTCGGAAAGATGCGCTGGTTCCTCTGGGACCTGTCTTCCGGCAGTCGAGGTACTGGAGAGGCGCCCCATGTGCTGGCCAGTTTATCTAGGTCGCTGCCAAACAGGAGAGAACCCTTGAACGGCATTCTAGTGAGACGTGTCTTAGAAGGAGCATCGGCTGACCAATTCCGTATCCAGAGCTGCCTCCTGGCTGCTACTGAGGATGAGACCCCTTTGGCTGTTGTACGGACCAGGTCGGAGGCGGCATCCGTAAGGAACGAGAGCGCTGACTCCATGTCCTCTGCTGGAGCATTGTTCCGGACCTGTGACAAACAGGAACGCGTCACCACTGTGCAGCAGGTTGCAATTCGCAGAGACAGAACTGCCACCTCAAAGGTTTGTTTCAGGATGGCGTCCAGGCATCAGTCATGAGCCTCCTTGAGGGCCGCCCCCCCCCCCCCCCTCCACTGGAATGGTCGTGCGCTTGACCACCGCGCTATCCTTGATTGCCGGGTCCAGGGGATACATGCCAGACAGGGCCCGACCCCCTTTGAACGAGGCATCCGGCGCATTCCACTCCAAATCTATCAGCTGTTGCGCCGCTTGCAGGAAGGGGAAATGGCGGGCTGTGGGACGAAGACCCTCCAGCAGGGGGTTCTGCGTAGATGCCTCCATGGTGCTGGGGCCTGGAATAGCCAACTCCGTCAGGCACTGAGAGACCAGGTCGGAGAGATCTTCCTTGGGAAAGAACCGCCTCATAGTTCGATATAGCTCAATCCCCGAGGGAAGTTCCCCCTCCTCAGGGGGTTCGGACCCGTCCTCCGAGATATCAGGGTCCGCATGAGCCGGACTGCCCGGAGGCTGGTGCTCACGATAAGGGCGAGAAAGTCCGGGGGCAGGGTCAGCCGGAGCAGCAGCGGGTCCAGGACGGGAAGCCGACTGCATCTGTACAAAGGCGTGGATCCCCCTTAAATAAGTCCACCCAGGAAATGGACGCAGTCTCCAGCCGTCGGGGTACCAGGTCCCCCGGGATTCCTGGCTGTTCGAGACGGCCCGCTAGGTCCGGGGTGGCCCCTGGGGAACTGTCGGTAAACCTCGGTTGAGACTGGTCCTGGCCCGAGGCTCCCACTGCCTCCTCACATTGGGCACAAAGGGAGTCTGGCTCCTCACTCTGCGTGGCTCTAAGCTGGCACGCTGAGCACAGGCCAAGAGCTTTCATGCCGGAATCAGGAGGTGCCGCCTCTAGAGACGCCAGGGCGTTTAAGTGTGCCATGGCGCCGGCGCTTATGCTGTCAGCCACTCAATAATAAACAATATGCGCTCAATATTAGGCGTTCAGCAATATACGCTAAATAATAAATAAATAATAAATACATAAATAATAAATAAATAAATAAATAATAAACAATATGCGCTAAAGTACCCTGTCATAGTACTTTCAAAAAGAAACTTAAGACTTGGTATTTCACACAAGCATTCCCTGAGAGCTAGGAGCAGGAAGAAGGACAATATCAGCATAGTCGTTATCCCCCAGTCCCCCTGTACACGAGTTCCACAAGAGTTCATTATTGAAATGTAAATAATCATGTTCTTTTTGTTCTATGTAAGTTACACTAAGTTCCTCCTTGCATCTTCATGTTCTTGTTAATTGTTCAGCAAATAATCGTTAACTGTTAACTGTTTCAATGTAAACCGCCAACGAGGCGACAGTTTTTTTTCCTTGTAAACCGGTGTGATATGTATATTATACAGGAACATTCGGTATATAAAAACCAAAAATAAATAAATAAATAAATAAATAAGAATATGCGCTCAGCAATATGCGCTCAATAATAAACAATATGCGCTCAATAATATGCGGACAGCAATATGCGCTTAAACATAAACAATATGCGCTCAATATTATTACAGCAATATGCGCTCAATAATAAACAATATGCACTTAACATACGCTTAGCAATATATATATATAATGTGCGTTGTGCGCCTATCCACAGGCGCCTATCTGTGGGCGCTCAATACCTGAACAAGGCAGGCAAAATGGCGACCTCCCCAGCGTGCCACATGCAGGCAACGTCGCTGATCCTCGTACCTCGGAGACCAAAAGTAAAAGATGTACGCCTTACCTGATCCTCGGCGCTTCCCGGCTGCAACCCGGGCGGTCTCCGGCTGCAGGGGAGAGGGGAAATACCTTCACCGCTGCACTCGAGGAAGTGCACCCGCTGCCTCTAAGCTGCCGAACTCGTCTCGCTTGGGGCTAAGTCCACGCCGGGACCGAGGCGCCTCTCAGCCAGGCCCGAGCCCTTCTCGCTCGGGGGCTAGATCCCTGCCGTGATTCGGCCACCGGACAGAGGCCTAAAACCTCCGAGGGACCACGGAAATCACCTCGGGAAACTCGACTGGGGGAGGGACCCGAGAGTATCACCACAGGAGAGCGGGGCTTGTCGTCTGTAGAATTTTTTGAAAGTAGAAAGTAGAAAGTAGTATTGGAAAACACGCTCAGCGAGCGTGCAGGCTCTCCAAACTGCTTTGGAGACGGAAATTACTGAGTGGCTTCACTTCCTGTGGGGGTATATGTACCCGTGCTGACATCAGATCCGTCTCCAACTGCTAGCACGAGCACACTATACCCACTTGTTCTGAGTCCATCTGGCAACACGCTAGGAAATAGTGCTTGTGATAAAAAAAAACTTAAAGTAATTTACTGCACCTGTGATATTTTGAGAGGGAGAGACTTTCTGTAAGGCTCTCATATAAGTCAATTATTTAAACTACTATAGGAGGGTGAACTAGTAAATCGAGGTGAGGTTTTGGTGGTGGACTAGGATTTGGGGGGAAGTTTTACATGCACAATCAGACGTATGAACAGCACAGTACACATCAGTGAAGATTTTATGTGATTTAGAGTGAGGAAAGATACACAAAGATGAGATTTGTCCATTGTACTCTCAACCAAGTTTGATGCACTCTCTACCTATCAGGCAGCTAGGTAAAGAATGAGAGTACAATGTAATAGAGATGTGAATCGGAACTGGAATCAAACTCTTTAAAAATGGCGCGGGCCATCCAGTGCTCCTACCATGTGACAGGGGCCGGCCAATGGCACGGATACCCTGTCACATGGTAAGGGCAAAGGGCCATCGGCGCCATTTTGATTAGTGGCAGCCAATGGCCCGAGAGCGGGAGATTGCTCCCGGGACTCCTACTGGACCACCAGGTACTTGTAAAAGGTTTTTGGGGGGTTTGGGAGGGTGGGCGAAGCTAAGGGATCAGTTTTAAAGGGTCGGGGTGGGTTTAGGGATTGTTTTGGTATGCCGTTTTTCCCACCCTCCCCCAAAACGATAAGAGAACCCCACGAACAATTTTGTGGGGTTTTCTTATCGGTTTCAGGGAGCCCCTGATTTCTAACGATTTTGAAAATATCATACGATATTTTCAATCGTCAGAAGCACGATTCACATCCCTACAATGTAACAACGTACAAATCTCATCTTTGTGTAACTTTCCTCACTCCAAATCACATCAAATCTTCACTGATGTGTACTGATTGTGCATGTAAAACCGCCCCTCCCCCAACCCAAGTCTACCATCAAAACCTCACCTCGAGTTACTAGTTTATCCTCCTACAGTGATATAAATAGTTGACTAATATATATGCCATCCTTGAGTCTCTCTCTCTCTCTCAAAAATGGAATTTGCAATAAATATTGCAATTTCCATTTCAGGCAATGCACAATACAATGCCAGGAAAAAAGGTGTAGTTATTTCCAGTGATAATGTATGTTACACTTTTAATCAATTTCAAACACTCCTTCCTTTTGACTAAATTTTTAAAATTTGCATATGCATCTTGCGATGCATTTTTTACTATGGATGATAGGACCCTAATGCATTTTGATGAATGACCCTGTCAATTTATAAAGGGGGCAATTTTCAAATTTTCTTTATTGGGACAAAATCCATGTGTATCTATTTACCAGAGGATTTTACACCAATTTTCTAAAAGAAAGTACCCATGGACACTTACAACGGCTTTTTGTATGGGTACTTTCTCTGCTGAAAATTTACATGCATAAATTTGAAAATGAAATATTGTTGTATATTTATTCACTAAGGGTCTGATTTTAAAAAGAATTTACTCAAGTAAAACTGAGCTTTAAGCAAGAAAATGCAGTTTACTCGTATAAGTGGGCTTTCGAAAATTGCTACAAAGGTAGTTATATTTACGTGCATAACTCCTTTTAAAAGTAACTCCTATATTATTCATAAGGGTTTGCAAATAAAGCTATGCACAGAGTTTAAAAAGGGCTATGTAGTGTCTGCACAGCTAAACGTTTTCATATATGTTGTTTTTCTGTTGCCAGGAATCTTTCCCACTAATGTCCTTGAATGTGACTATCCCATAATTAACGAGTCTTCTCCTCTACATATACAAATCAAACAGCAACAGGGCTAAACAATGTTAAAGGCTGATTTACTAAGGCTTTATTTACATTCTGTGTCTATAGGAAATGACCTTGATGAATCGGGCTCTTAATGGATTATCATAATCATCATTTCAGTCGTGAGCTTTCTGCTTTTAGTTCTCAATTGAACACAGGAAAGATGCCACTTATCAACTGTTTATTTCAATTCCATACATATTAAAATTATTCTGTTATGCTACAAAATCATAAAAAAGGACAAAGACATATTGGGGCAATTTGCATACATGCCTGCATAGTTGCAAATTCAGCAGCTACTTTTAACCACTGATTTTGAACTATCTTTTAAAGGGAAAGTCTAAGCATGCTTTTAGTTTGAAAATTGTCCTGGAAGAAAGAACCCATAGTGATGTGCACCTATTTTATCTGTGGGTACTTTTTCCCATAAAAAATAACTCATACAGTCTTGAAAATGCAAAACTGTGTTCATTGTTCCTTCCCAAACCTAACTCACCTTTCCCTGGAAATGATTGCACACTGTCAGGTACATTTTCAAAGGAGTTATACATGTAAATGTAACATACTATCAGCAATTTTCAAAAGCCATTTACCAAGGTTAAGTGCACCTAATGCAGGTAAAACCTATGGGACAGATTTTCAAAGGGTTATGCATGTAACCCCCGAAAAGCTGCCCCTGCCTGCCCCTGCGCGCGCCGAGCCTATCTTGCATAGGCTCGGCGGCGCACGCAAGCCCCGGGACACGTGTATGTCCCGGGGCTTCGAAAAAGGGGCTGGAAGGGGGTGGGCCCGGGGGCGTGGTGGCAGTCCGGGGGTGGATCCTGGTGCGGGTTCGGGGGTCAGGGGGCAGTCCAGGGGCATGGCGGAGGTTCGGGGGCGGTCTCGGGGGCGGTCCCAAGTTCTCCGGCACAGCGGCCTGTGCCGGGGGCTGGAGAGCCGGCGCGCACAAGTTATGCCTGCCCGGAGATAGGCATAACTTCTACAATAAAGGTTAGGAGGGGGTTTTAGATAGGGCTGGGGGGTGGGTTAGATAGGGGAAGGGAGGGGAAGGTGCGGGGGGGGGGCGAAGGGAACAGAGGAAGGTTATGCGGCTTGGTGCGCACAAGTTCCGCAATTGTGCACCCCCTTGCGCACGCCGACCCTGGATTTTATAACAGCACATGCATGTTATAAAATCGGGTGTAGATTTGTTCGCATCGGGTTGCGCGAACAAATCTACGCCCGCGCACACCTTTTAAAATCTACCCCTTTGGGCAATTCAGTGGTATGTATTGTAGCAATTTTCATAAGCCCACTTACATGGTTAAAGAGCATTTACAAGTATAAAACCCAGTTTTATGTGTGTAAATGCTTTTGAAATTCAGGCCCAATGTTGTACTACAACACACATACCTTTAGCCTTCCAAAAGACCTTTTGCCTGAGTATTTACCTATATATGTCTATTATTGCTAATATATTAAAAAAATACTATTATGCACACTTTAAAAAATTGTAGATTGATTGCAATCATAAAGGAAAAGATAATTGAAAGGTGTAATTATACAAGTAAGTATTGATTTAATACATTAACTCTGATTCCAAAATTGCAGCAAAAATAGCATCAATATGAGGAAAAAGATAGTATAATGATTTGAAGACTAATGAACACTTTAAGGATGGAAGGTTTATTAAAATCTTCCAGGAGCTATCATACAGTGAGATCAGTACTGACTACTCCTGCCCCATTCCAATTCTTCTTAAAGCTGGTTTCCAGAGGTTTTAAATCAAACATAAATGGTAATGTACATGGAGAGGCAAACCATCAGGGGAATGCTGTGTGATGCAGAAGGACACAGTGTGACTCAAGGTGATGTAAATTGTATGGCTGATGGTTATGTTATTTGAGGTGAGTTTGATGTGCTATGAGAATAAAGTAGGTCTGGTATTAGGGAATCTATGCTACCAGTAATTAAAAGAGACAGAAGCTATTACTCTGCACCGTTACTTTCTTTTCTTCACTGAGACTTCCATTTCCCTGTACTTGCAAGGTTCATCACTTGGTTGGTTTGAGTCAAATGGAAGGTCCAACCTGCACAAGAAACAATAAAATAATGAATTCCAACAGCACTTTTAGACATATTAAAAGGCTAATTCACTAAACTTTATGGGCACTTCTGAGACTGTAAATGGCCATTTACAGCAGAATAAAATTCTGTGAAATTCACCAAGGGCTTTATGCAGTACTTTCACTGTGTAGATAAAAACTGATGTAGCCACACCTTAATGCTCTGCACCTGGACATTAACATGAGAAATTAATTATGTAAATGAGCTAGCAATGAAAGGACCCTCATGGGCATTGTGAGATGAAGTGCTGACAGGGTTTCCACTCCACACCAACAACAGAAGGACCTGGCAGGTGCCAACAATGATGTGGTAGTGGGGTTCCCGCTTCCCACCAGCAGTAAGACCTCATCCTGACATGGCAGTGACTGAAGAAGAGAAGGTTTAGCTGTGTGTGCATGTATGTTTGAGTATGTGCATATGTATGACAGAGAAGTGGCTTGCTTCTTGCTTGTGCATGTGTTTGTGTGTGTGTGTCTTGTAAAGGGGATAAGATTTATAAGGCTTTGCAATGGTCTGAATCCTTACATAAGAACACTGGAATCCAAGCCTGGGGGAAAAAGCTGGGACACCCTGCCCATGATGAGTCTTTGGATGTGATCTGAAGAGAGATTTAGAAATGTTCTCTCTCATTAGATATTATTGCACAGCAGTACAGAATCACAAGACGGGCATATTTTCTACCATCTCACCTAATAGTACTAAATAAGATCGATGATGGTGTTTTTGCAATCAACACGGTACCTTGTTTCATATCCTTTATGAATGCCCTTTAATTAGTACTTATTGGAAAGATGTGGGTGTATTGATTTCTCGCATAAGTGTCTGGGAATTGCCAAAAGACTCTAGAATCTTTTTTTTTTTGACAGGAAGATCTGAGTAAGAGAGAGCATTTCCAGGTGGTTATGCACTTATTGGCTATTGGGAGGAGAGTCCTACTTAGGCACTGGGGACAGGTGGATCCACCATTGGCAGGGAGAATGATCAACCAAGGTTTATAGTGCTATGCAATGTAACTTTTATCATAAAAGTTTAGGAGAAAATATGAAATGGTTCGGACAGTTTTTTAGAAAAATTTAAAAAAATTTACATGAGTTTTAATTATTGAATATTATGCTACTTGTGAGCTGTTTTGAAATATCAGTTCTTTATAATATATTATTTATTTATTAAACTTTTCAAATATATTGAATACACACATTTGAAGAAAATAAGGTACAATTATAACAAGAAATATATTACTAAATAATAAAAGAAATGAAAAATAGCAAAATACTATTTGATATTCTTTTTATTAGTATGGTTTTATTGTTATGGTTTTGTTTTATTTTATTGTTTAATGTTTTATGAGGAATGGCAATATTTCAGGTTTTCAATTGATGCACTGCATACAGGGTCTGGCTTGTTTTGATTTCCAGTTCAGTTTTTGTCTGCACATTTCTATTTATACTTTATGGTCTTTTTGTTCTTTATATGGTGAGGGTCTTTCTCTATTCTGCATTTGTCACCGAGGTAAGGCATTCTGCTAGCATGTACTTTCTAGGTAGGAATTTTTAGCAATTTGGCTTGATCTGTTTTTTTTAACAGGAGGTATATTGGTGTTTTAAAATCTGGTATAAAATATTTTACTTTCTCATAAGCAGGATTGTTACTATTTGACTGGTGGCAGTTAGCACTGTTTTTGTATGGAAAGTTTACTATCTTGTAATTAGAACATAAGAAATGACCATTGTTGCGCTCAGGGGTGGACCCTTGTCCTGGGGCAAGGATGGAATGGCTCCTGAAAGGGAACAGGAGGTAACTGGCCCCAGGGTGCAGAGCACCGAGGGAGACAGAGGCTAGGTAGAGCTTCACTACTGGAAGCCCAAGGTCCCCCCGGGAGGAGCCCATAGGGACCCGGGCCACGGACTTAGGTGGGCCTCACAGGGTCTCCTGGGAGAATGGAAGTCCGGCATGCCCACAGACATAGTAGGAGCGTGGTCAGGTTTGAGCTGGAGCAGGGAGAACCAGAACAGAGTTGGTGATGACAAGGCGAGAAACAGAGCCAGAATCTGGAGGCAAGGTCAGGCAGGCAAAAGGTCAATGTCCAAAGGTCATTCCGAGGAGTGGTCACTGAGGCAAGGGTCATATACTGGAGGTCAGATGTAGTCAGAGGCAAGCAGAGGTCTAAAGGCAGGTGGCAGACAGGCGAGCAGGTCTGGAACAGGTTGAGGACCTTGAGGCAGGTGGCAGATAGGCGAACAGGTCTGGAACAGGCTGAGGTCTTTGAGGCAGGCAGAAGACAGACAAGCAGGTCTGGAACAGGCTGGGGTCTTGAGGCAGGTGGCAGACAGGCAGATGAATCAGGAACTAGCTGGGGTCATAGACATGTGGCAGGCAGGCAGGCAGGTCAGGAACAAGCTAAGTTCAGTACCAGAAGTCAGTCCGAGGGTACTACCTGGGAAGGCAGATAGGCAAACACAGGAACAGGCAGGACTCAGGAACAAGGATGCAGGAACAAGTAAGGAACGGAACTGGAATAGAAGGATCCTGGAACGAGACTAGGAACAAACAGGAACAGACACGGAGGCAATCTAGCAAACAAGCCAACCTGAATGCCAAGGCAAGGAAGTGAAGTCAGAAACTTCCTTATATTGTAGATCAATCAGGGCGTGCCGCGGAACTCAGACCCACCCTCGGCCCTACAAGTGTCGGAGCAGGCTGCACGCACACATGTATGGGCATGGCTAGCATGGAGGGAGACGCCGAACCTTGGCGTGAGGCATGGCACACAGTGGAAGGCCCAGCGACCGCCGCCATCGGATGCCGGGGCCTAGCTAAGCTAGCAACTATTGTGAGGGAGGTCATCCCGGGACCTGCTGAGGAACAGGTGTGCGAGATGGCCGTGGGTGGGGCGCAAAACAGTACCCCCCCCCCCCCTTCTAGGCCTCCCCCTACGCAGCTATGATTTCTCAGGGTGCATTATATGGAAGATCTTCAGAAGGTTCTTATCGAGAATATTCTGAGATGGTTCCCATGAATTCTCCTCAGCCCCATAGCCCTCCCAGGCTAAGAGATATTCCCACTTGCCTCAGTGTCGCCAGACGTTGAGGACCTCTCTTACCTGGAGAGACGTGTCTGGTTCTGCAGAGACACGCGGAACAGGAGGGTCTTTACGAGAGGGCCAGGAGCGAACCAATGGCTTCAACAGGGACACGTGGAACGTGTTGTGGATACCCAAAGAACGAGGTTTCTGGAGTTGATAGGAAACAGCTCCTACTCTTCTGATTATCGGAAACGGTCCTATGTATTTGGGAGCCAGGCGGTGAGAGGGTAGCCTTAGGCGAATGTGTCGAGCACTGAACCATACTTTCTGGCCTGGATTAAAGAGTGGAGCAGGTCGTCTATGAAGATCAGAGGTGCACTTGGCACATTCTGCAGCTTGCGCCAGTCGCTCTTTTACTCGGGTCCACACGTGGCGAATGGTTTGAGCCATGGATTGAGCTGCTGGAGACGGAACCGTAGAAGGTACAGGAAGAGGTAGTCGGGGCTGCCATCTGAAGACTACTGCAAACGGAGATGTGTCGGTGGCTGCTGCGACATGAGTGTTGTGTGACAGCTCAGCCCAGGGGAGGAGCTCCGAACAATTGTCTTGCAGATCATTTACATAGGAATGTAAAAATGTCTTTAAAGTCTGATTGGTCCTCCCGGCCTGCCCATTCGCCTGAGGATGGTAGGCCGATGTACAGTTCAAAGTAATATTGAACTTTCGGCACAAGGAACGCCAATACTTGGCGGCAAACTGTGGTCCCCGGTCGGACACTATCTCCTTGGGAAGTCTGAGAAGACGGAAGATATTCTTCAGAAAAAGTCTATCAGGTTCCAGGGCTAGAAGAAGACCCAGTAGAGGGATAAAGTGTCCCATTTTTGAGAAGCGGTCGATCATGACCCATATCACCGTGTTGTTCTGGGAAACAGGCAGATCTGTAATTAAATCTGTAGAAATGCTGGACCACAGTTCAGTAGATACTGGGAGAGGCTGAAGCAAGCCCCAAGGCTTCCCCATAGGTGTTTTTTGCTGAGCACAAGTAGGACATTAGTCCATATAGTTTCGGGAGTCTTGTACCACAGTAGGCCACCAGTAATGCCTTCTCAGCATCTCCAAGGTCCAGGCACGACTGGGGTGGCCTGCCATTTTGGAAGTGTGAGCCCACCTTAACACACGCTCACGTAGCCGGCAGGGAACGACGGTCTTCCCAACTGGAACTGTGGTAGTAGCCACCAGGGTAATACAAGCAGGGTCAATAATGAAACTGGGAGCCTCTTGAATGTCCTCTGGCTCAAAGGATCAGGAGAGCGCATCAGCAGGCAGGTTTTCAAACCTGGATGTAAACAAAGGTTGAAGTTAAACCTCTCGAAGAACAAAGCCCACCGGGCATGATGGGGGTTCAGAAGTTGAGCATCCTTGAGAAGTTCAAGGTTCTTGTGATCCGTGTAGATAGTAAACTTATGTTGTACCCCTTCCAACCAGAGACACCACTCCTGAAGCGCCAATTTGACTGCAAGGAGTTCACAGTCGCCAATGGTGTAATGCTGCTCCGTGGGGGAAAGCTTATGAGAATAAAACGAGCAGTGTACTAGCTTGCCTGTAGGAGAATGTTGACTTAGGACTGCTCCAGCGCCGACCGCGGAAGCGTCAACTTCCACAATGAATGGACGTCTCGGATCAGGATGATAGAGACAGGGACCGGAGCCGAAGGCCTCTTTAATTCTCTGGAAGGTAGCAATAGCTTTTGACATCCAAACTCGGGTGTTGGCCCCCTTCCTAGTCATAGCAGTGAGTGGGGCAACTATCAAAGACTAGTTCGCAATGAAGCTCTGGTAATAATTAGTGAATCCTAAGAAGCACTGTAATACCTGGAGGCCTATTGGCTGAGGCCAGTCGAGGATTTCCTGAATCTTCTCTGGGTCCATCATGAATCACCGATCAGAAATGATGTATCCCAGGAAGAGTAAGCAGTTCTGCTCAAATAAACATTTTTCTAACTTTGTGTATTGGTAATTCTCCCTCAGACGTTGGAGAACAATGCGGACATGTTCACGGTGTGACTCCATATCTTTAGAAAAAATCAGGATGTCATCGAGGTAGACTACAAAATTGTACACTCGGAAGATTTCATTCATGAGGTGCTGAAAGATGGCTGGTGCGTTGCATAGCCAAAAAGGCATTACCACATATTCGTAGTGGTCGTTTCTGGTATTAAATGCCGTCTTCCAGATATCATCGGGTTGAATGCATACCAAATTGTACGCACATCTCCGATCCAGTTTGGAGAAGATTCGTGCCCCTTCCAGTTGGTCGAACAACTCGCTGATCGGAGTAACCATCCTTACAGGTTATCACTTGAGACCCCTGTAATCAATACAGGGACGGAGTCCACAGTCCTTTTTCTTCACAAAGAAGAACCCCGTTCCTGCGGGGTAATCAGAGGGTCGAATGAACCCTTTTACAAGATTTTCCTTAATATATTCCGACATGGGCTGGGTTTCAGGTTGAGACAACAGGTAAGTTCTGCCTTTGGGCGGCATGGTGCCAGGCAGGAGTTCAATAGGACAGCTGAACTTGCGTAATGCGGGTAAGGTATCAGCTTTCTGCTTAGAGAACACATCACTGAAGTCAGAGTACTGCGGAGGTAACCCAGGAAGTGTAACCGATTTCAAAACAGGTATCACGGGGGATACTGGATGCAGACAAGTCCTCAGGCATTTCAGGCCCCACTGTACCAACTGCAGAGACTGCCAATCGAACTGAGGTTCGTGGGCCTGGAGCCAGGGAAGCCCCAGGATCACCGGATGGGTAGAGCATTTTAGGACGTAGAAGGATGTTTACTCCTAATGCAGAGTACCTACAGTGAGATGGATCGCCACTGTCTGGTGAGTAATGAGATCTGGCAGATGTTACCCCTGAATGGAGGCAACTGAAGAGGTATTTTCAGAAGTTTGACGATGTTGTCTGTTATGAAGCTACTAGGGATGTGAATTGTTTTTTGACAATTTAAAAAAATCGTCAGATATTTTTTAAATCGTCAAAAATCGTTGAGTCACGATACAATAGAAATTCCCCCGATTTATCATGAAAAATCATAAATCGGGGGAGGGCGGGAAAACCGGCACACCAAAACAACCCCTAAACCCACCCCGACCCTATAAAATTAATCCCTTACCTTCCCCCACCCTCCCGAACCCCCCACAAAACTTTGTATGAGTACCTGGTGGTCCAGTGGGGGCGCGGGGACCGATCTCCCGCTCTCGGGCCATCGGCACCATTTTGGCTGCCACTCAAAAATGGCGCCGATGGCCCGATTAAAAAAAAACCCCACCCGACCCTTTAAAAATGACCCCTTAGCTTCCCCCACCCTCCCGAGCCCCCCAAAATATTTTTAAATTATCTGGTGGTCTAGTGGTGGTCCCGGGAGCGATCTCCCATTCTCGGGCTGTCGGCTGCCACTCATAAAGATGGCGCCGATGGCCCTTTGCCCTTACCATGTGACAGGGTATCCGTGCCATTGGCCGGCCCCTGTCACATGGTAGGAGCACTGGCTGGCCGGCCAGGTAATTTTAAAATGTTTTGGGAGGCTCGGGAGGGTGGGGAAAGCTAAGGGGTCATTTTTAAAGGGTCGGGTGGGTTTTTTTTTATCGGGCCATCGGCGCCATTTTTGAGTGGCAGCCAAAATGGCGCCGATGGCCCGAGAGCGGGAGATCGGTTCCCGCGCCCCCACTGGACCACCAGGTACTCTTAAAAGTTTTGGGGGGGTTAGGGAGGGTGGGGGAAGGTAAGGGGTCAATTTTAAAGGGTCGAGCCTCACTAAAAAATAATTAACGATGTGAATCAGAACTGATTTCGATTCACATCACCACCGATCAGATTTGTTTCTCCCTCTAGCCGAACCCGATCGTTAAGACGATCGGGCACACAAATCACATCCCTAGAAGCTACCGCTCGCTCTGGTATCGATGAGAGCAGTGGTCGCGAAGGTGTGGGCCTTAACGCCCAAAGTAACAGGAAGCAAGAGTTGAGGGCCAGAAACAGTCGCACCCAAGCTCGGGACCCCAGCAGGGCTCAGGCGTTGTAGTTTCCTGGACAGATCGGGCAACACTGCAGATGATGTCCAGAAGTGCCACAATAAAGGCAAAGCCCCTCCTTCCTCCAACAGAGATTTTTGGTCAGGGATAATCACCCATGATTCACCTCCATGGGTTCCACGGTGGAAGAAGATGGTAACACTGGATTCTTCACTGGAGAGTGAGATGAAATTGTGGGGTGTGCAGAAGAAGGGCATGGAGCCTTCACTTCTAGGCGTCTTTGCCGGAGGCAATGATCAATCCTACCGGCAAGAGAGATCTTCTAGAGACGTGGGAGTCTCACGGACCGTGAGCTCATCCTTTAGAGCACTAGAGAGTCCATCTAGGAAGATGACTTGCAGACAATCTTCTTGCCACCCAAGTTCTGTGGCCAAAGTCTGAAACTCCACTGTATATTCAGAGAGGGTTCTTGACCCTTGACAGGGCTGGAGTAGACTATGACTGGCGACAGTCATGCGACTTGGATCTCTGAAGGTCTGCTTAAACAGAGTAATGAAGTCAGATAACTTGGAAAGGATGGGGTCAGAACGTTCCCATAAGGGAGAGGCCAATGCCAGAGCCTTCCCTTCCAACCGAGACAGAATGAAGTTGACTTTGGTAATCTCCTTCAAAAACAATGAGGGTTGCATTGCGAACTGCATAAAACACTGATTAAGAAAGCCACAACAGAAGCATGGATCCCCATTTTACCTGGGGGGGGGGGGGTGCAGGAAATGCCAAAGTTGCTTTGGAAAGCACCGAGGCCAAGAGGCCCATCGGATTGGCCATCGCTGTATCTTGTAATTGAGAGTGCAGTTCTTCTACCGAAGAACCCAGCATCTTGGTGATGTTGTTTCACTGTGGTGGCCATTCCTGGTAGGGCCCTGGAGGCGGGAGACCCTGCCGAGTCCAGGGCCTTGGAAACCTGTTGCACTCGGGGGTTGACCCTTGTCCTGGGGCAAGGATGGAATGGCACCTGAAAGGGAACAGGAAGTAACTGGCCCCAGGGGGTGGAGCACTGAGGGAGACAGAGGCTAGGTAGAGCTTCACCACTGGAAGCCCGTGGTCCCCCCGGGAGGAGCCCGTGGGGACCTGGGCCACTTGGACTTAGGTGGGCTTCGCAGGGTCTCCTGGGAGAATTGAAGTCCGGTGTGCCCACAGACACAGAAGGAGCATGGTCAGTTTTGAGCTGGAGCAGGGAGAACCAGAACAGAGTTGGTGATGACAAGGTGAGGAACAGAGCCAGAATCTGGAGGCAAGGTCAGGCAGGCAAAAGGTCAATGTCCAAAGGCCAGTGTCCGAGGAGTGGTCACCAAAGCAAGTGTTAGATACCGGAGGTCAGATGTAGTCAGAGGCTAACAGAGGTTTAGAGGCAGGCAGCAGACAGGCGAGCAGGTCTGGAACAGGCTGAGGTCCTTGAGGCAGGTGAAAGACAGGTGAACAGGTCTGGAACAGGCTGAGGTCTTTGAGGCAGGCAGCAGACAGACGAGCAGGTCTGGAACAGGCTGGGGTCTTGAGGCAGGCAGCAGGCAGGCAGACGAGTCAGGAACTAGCTGGGGTTGTAGACAGGCAGGCAAGTCAGGAACAAGCCGAGGACAGGACCAGAAGTCAGTCCAAGGGTACTACCTGGGAAGGCAGATAGATGAACACAGGAACAGGCAGGACTCAGGAACAAGTCAGGAACAGAACTGGAACAGAAGGATCCTGGAATGAGACTAGGAACAAACAGGAACAGACGCGGAGGCAATCTAGCAAACAAGCCAACCTGAATGCCAAGGCAAGGAAGTGAAGTCAGGCACTTCCTTATATTGTAGATCAATCAGGGCACGCCGCAGAACCCAGACCCACCCTCGGCCCTACAAGTGTTGGGGCAGGCCGTGCGCGCGCACGCGTGCGTATGGGCGCGTCTAGCATGGAGGGAGATGCCGAACCTCAGTGTGAGACCTGGCGCGCAGTGGAAGGCCCGGCGACCGCCGCCGCTGGATGCCCGGGCCTAGCTGGGCTAGCAACTACCGCGAGGGAGGTCGTCCCGGGACCTGCTGAAGAACTATGCAGGTAAGAGGTCCCATGCGCATAACAGCCATTCTGGTTCAGACCAAGGGTCCATCAATCCCAGCATCCTATTTCCAACAGTGGCCAATCCAGGCTACAAGTACCTACCTGGCAAGTATCAAAAAACAAAGCATATCCCACGCTACTGATGCTGGTAATAGAAATTAGCTGTCAGATGACAGCTACTTGCTTGGCATGTAGGTAGGTCTGGCTTCATGGTTATTTTGTTATAACCAAAAAACACAATCTCATTATCAGGACGGGGAGGGGGATAGGGTTTCTGTGCTTTCTGGTAATTATAAAAAAATTAGAAGCCCTACTTATATTGTCTTTTCTTTGACACTCTAAGGTCTCATATAACTGAGCAAACCCTCAGGCTCCTTCCCTCACTTATTCTACTTCTGTCCTCCCTCTTTGCCCTTCCTACAGCACTCTATGTACGCACAAAGCATGTTTAAATTCTGTAAACTCCATAACCCCACCTTTTCCAGTAACTGAACAGCTCACAGCTGCTACATGGAATAAGTCTGTTTGGTGGACCACCCACCCTCAAGCCCTTATCCCAAAACAAAGAACAACATAACCAATGAAATCAAATAAGGAAGCATCCAAGTTCCTGTAGGAGAGGTCTCCTGATGTGAAGTACCCCACATATTGTTCCTTATAGCAATATTGGTAATTTCAGCTTTTGCGGGATGCCTGCACTATCTATGACCTATCACTATACTAAAAACGGTTGTGTGTTTGGTAGTTTGCCTACTCTCAGACCAGGGTATGAGGTGGACTAGGCAGCTGTCTAGGGTGCCATAAGTGGGCAGGGTTCCGTAGGACAACGTGAGGGCAGCATTATTTATTTTAAAGCGAAGGAATCGGGTGGCATGTTTCACAGTGAAGGTGCTGTGCGTTGGGACATGGATGTTGAGCTCTGGAGATAGGGGGAGAGAGAGATTTATTTATTTATTTATTTATTTATTTATTTAAAAGTTTTTATATACCCACCAAGGGTAGTAATCTATCTGTCTAGGCGGTTTACAAAATAAAACATACACATCATTCACTTACATCATTTAAAATATATATACAATTACAATGACTTAGTAACAGATATTTAGTAACAGGTGGGTTTGACAGTTTATTGCGATATGTTATAAGCACAGGTAAATAAATAAGTTTTCAATGCTTTTTTGAATTCGTTATGATTTACTGTTAGATGGATATATTCCGGAATCAAGTTCCATAATATGGGACCTGCTACGGAGAAAGCTCGTTTTCTTGTTAGTGCCAGGCTTACAGATTTTATTGATGGAATTTCTAAAGTGCATTTGTTCATAGATCGTAACTGTCTGTTGGGTTTGTAAATTCTCAATAGAGAACATAACCAGATTGAATTGGGATTGTGTAGTAAGTTGTGAATCATTGATAAAATTTTATACAATATACGGAACGGTATTGGAAGCCAATGCAAATGGTACAAAATTGGTGTGATGTGGTCTCTTCTTGATATGTGCTGGGGTGATGAAGTCACCACCTATGGAAGCAGGACAGCCTCACACTGGCACTTTCAGACACAATATTATTGTCTGGTCCGTGTATGTTTAAGCTTCTTTACTTCATAAAAAAAAAAAAAATCTGATGTTAGGAACATCCCCAGGGATTAGGACCTTACAAACTCAAGACACTTATTATAAGTCAGAATTCATTATGACATGATAAAAATGTATGCCCATCTTTAATTAGGAAAACTGTTTATCTTTCCTTAGTATAAGCATGTGAACCAAGCTCTGAGTCTATTTGAGAAAAAAACAAAAGAATTAAAACAAAAACATGATTGTATCTCACCCAGATTTGCAGATGATACAAAATTATTTAGAGTAGTTAAATCACAAACAGATTGTAATAAATTGCAGGAGGACCTTGTGAGACTGGAAGATTGGGCATCCAAGTGGCAGATGAAATTTAATGTGGACAAGTGCAAGGTGTTGCATACATACAGGGAAAAAAATAACCCATGCGGTAGTTATATGATGTTAGGTTCCATATTAGGAGCTACCACCCAGGAAAAAGATCCAGGATTCATAGTGGATAATACATTGAAATCAGTATGCTGCGGCAGTCAAAAAATCAAACAGAATATTAGGAATTATTAGTGAGAGAATGGTGAATAAAATAGAAAATGTCATAATGCCTCTGCATCACTCCATGGTGAGACCACACCTTGAGTACTGTGTTCAATTCTGTTCGCCACAACTCAAAAAAGATATAGTTGTGATGGAGAAGGTAGAGCGAAGGGCAATTAAAATGATAAAGGGGATGGAACAGCTTCCCTGTGAGGAAAGACTGAAGAGGTTAGGGCTGTTCAGCTTGGAGAAGAGTCGGCTGAGGGGAGGTATGATAGAGGTCTTTAAGATCATGAGAGGTCTTGAATGAGTAGATGTGAATCAGTTATTTACACTTTCGGATAATAGAAGGACTAGGGGGCATTCCATTAAGTTAGCAAGTAGCACATTTAAGATTAATCGGAAAACATTTTTTTCACTCAACACACAATTAAGCTCTGGAAGTTGTTGCCAGAGGATGTGGTTAATGCACTTAGTGTAGCTGGGTTTAAAAATGGTTTGGATAACTTCCTGAAGGAGAAGTCCATAAACTGCTATTAATCAAGTTTACTTAGGGAATAGCCACTGCTTTTAATTGTATCAGTAGCATGGGATCTTCTTGGTGTTTGGGTACTTGCCAGGTTCTTGTGGCCTGGTTTGGCCTCTATTGGAAACAGGATGCTGGGCTTGATGGCTCTTGTCTGACCCAGCATGGCAATTTCTTATGTTCTTAAAAAGATATAGTTGCACTGGAGAAGGTACAGAGAAGGGTGTTGAAAATGATAAAGGTGATGGAACAGTTCCTCTATGATGAAAGGCTATAGAGGTTAGGGCTGTTCAGTTTGGAGAAGAGATGGCTGAGGGGGATATGATAGAGGTATTTAAAATCATGTGAATTGGTTATTTAGTCTTTAGGATAATAGAAGGACTAGGGACACTCCATGAAGTTAGCAAGTAGCATATTTAATACTAATCAGAGAAAATTCTTTATCACTCAATGCACAATTAAGCTCTGGAATTTCTTCCCAGAGGATGTGGTTAGTGCACTTAGTATATCTGGGTTTAAAAATGGTTTGGATAAGTTCCTGAAGGAGAAGTCCATGAACTGATATTAATCAAGTTGACTTAAGGCCGGATTTTAAAAGGGTTACGCACATAAGGTACGCGCGTAACCCTTTTAAAAAACCCCTGCGCGCACCGAGCCTATTTTGCATAGGCTCGGCAGCGTGCGCAAGTCCCGGGACGCACGTAAGTCCCGGGGCTTGCCTGGGGGAGCATGTCGGGAGTGATGCGGCGTTTTCGGGGCGTGTCCGGGGGCATGTTTTCAGCTTGGGGACATTTCGGGGGCGTGGCCAAGTGCCCCAACACAGCGGCCTGTATCGGGGCCTGCCGCGCCGGCACGCGTAAGTTACTACTGCCCAGAGGCAGTAATAACTTTTAAGATAAAGGTAGGGAGGGGGTTTAGATAGGGCCGGGGGGGTGGGTTAGGTAGGGGAAGGGAGGGGAAGGTGCAGGGGGGTGAATGGAATGGGCAGCGCGCACAGGGCTCGGCGCGCGCAAGGTGCACAAATGTGTACCCCCTTGCGCGCGCCGTCCCCGGATTTTATAAGATACGCGTGGCTACGTGCGTATCTTATAAAATCCCGCGTACTTTTGTTCGCGCCTGGTGTGCAAACAAAAGTACGCGCGCGCGTAGATTTGTAAAATCTACCCCTTAGGGAATAGCCACTGCTATTACTGGCATCTGTTAATTACAAACGGGCAGACAGCATACATTTCAAAAATCAATTGTATTTATTAAAAGAAAAATTGCTAGAGGAGTAAGGAAGTGGAAATAAATGTTTTTGCAGCTGAGAAACTAGTTACAAGCAATCTTAGTTTCTGAGGGATTAAGATTCAGCTTCCATTCCTGGTTTTACTCCCCTGCACATAGGTATTTACAGTCTTGCTTTGGTTAGGGAATGCAATGGCGAATTCAGAATAAGTCCCATCATGCAATGAGGTAAAACCAGAACTGAATCAACCTGTCCTGAAAATCTGGAGCTAGTTGGCAAGCCTACTCCGGTGTTGTCAGGCTGGACTCAGTCTCTACTTCAGTGGGGCTGGTCACTTAGTAGCCCACTGTCCGGTGAGGACAGTTAACTCCCAGGCCTAGGGCTCAGCGAGAGGCTTACCTCTCTGTCTCCCCTGTTATCTCTACCAGTGACAGTCTGCGTGGACAACCAGGATTTCTCCTCACTGGCTCTAGTGGATTCCCAGGCAGGAGGGAACTTCCTCATGAAGGCCCTTGTGGACCACCCTAAATACTCATGCTCTCTTGTCCGTTTTCCCTGGTGCTTTCTTCTATCCATAGGGATCTTCTTCCAGGAAGAACTACCCACATCATGGCTCCAGTGAAACTTCATATAGACTTCCTTCATGTTGAGCACCTGGCCTTTCACGTCATCGAAAAGGTCATCCATGCCATGGTTCTGGGACTACACTGGCTCCAGCAGCATTTGCCACAATTCAATTGGTCATCCCTTCAGCTTTCCCAGTGTGGTCCTGAGTGCCACAGTTCTTGTTTACAGAAGGTGGAGACTCGGCAATGTCTCTCCGCGTCTGATGATCTAGCAGGCCTTCCACCATAGTACGTGAAATTTGCCAATGTCTTCTCCAAGAAGAAAGCAGAAATCTTACCCCCTCATAGGGAATAATACTGCACCATTGACTTGCTACCTGATGCCAAACCACCCCATGGGAGGGTGTACCCCTTGTCTCTTCCTGAGATGAAAGCCATGTCCAAGTATATCCAAAAAAACCTGGACAAAAGGTTCAACCATCGGTGCACCTCTGCAGCCAGTACAGGCTTTTTCTTCATGGCTAAGAAGGACGGGACTCTCAGTCCCTGCATAGACTATCGAAGGGAATGTGGGCATGTGGGCTGGTACTGGTGAAGCTTCAACTGAGCCTCTGCTCCTGCCAGCTTTGCCTGCCAATGGTGGGAACCTGCGAGGCTCCTCCCTGCAGATAGCACCAACTCCTTCTCGGTCCAAGGGTTCACATTCACAACACCTAGCCAATATTGTTTTCAGGATTGCCACAATGGACATGCATGAGATAGATTTGCATATTCAGGACACGGGGTTGGGAAACACTACAATAAAAAATTTACCCTAATAAATTTACTTTCTGGTTTAATGTGAAGTTTTACCTATGATCAGAAACAAAAACTGTTTTTTTTCTTCCCTAAAAACCCCTGCAGAACTGTGTTCTTCCCTTAAAGAACCTGTACTCCTAAATATTATTGTTTGATTGTTCTAATAAATGAAAGATGAATGCATTTACTATTACTTTTTAAGGTTCTAATTATTCATCACTCACACCCTGGCCTCACTGCTTATACTTTGTTAGCTTTTAACAAAATCTAAATGGATTTCATTAGACTGCTGCCGCTGCTTTTCCCAAATGTACTCTCACCTAAATTTGTTAGCTAGCTTTCTGGAATAATAGGACAATGAGCTCTCTATTCATTCAGTTTAATTTTGCAATTAAATCAGCTTACAATAGTTTCATATAAATGCTCACTCATTTGCATTTCAAAAAGGCCACTGGATGCCTTATGATAATTAACTTTCTTTATCAGTTAATAATAAAACAATAAGCACATTTTCACTGACTAAATATATGTGTCAAGATTTGACAGAACAGTTTTTTGCTTTTAATAAAGATAATCACAGAAAATATATGAAGCAAGCTCTAAGCACAGATTCAATTTATCTAGAATATAGACTACACAAAAAACAATCTGAGGTCATGGAATGTGGGGATTCTATTCCATCCACACTGCCTTGATCCTCTCTAGAGGCTCTGTTTCCTTAATACATTTGATATCATCCTCAAGTGTGGCAAATAAAAGGTTTGTTCTTCAAAGTGCAAATGTAATTTGTCACACCATATCGAAAGTAAAGCTAGCAAAACCTGTCTCTTGGGATTTTAGAATGAAATGCATTCCAGTAGTGCATTATCTTTCATTCTTTAACATGTGAGTATCACAAGCTACAGCACAAATCTAATATTTTTTCTGTCTTTGAAAAAGAAAATGGGTGGAAAAACACAGCAACATTTATAAAGATTTGAAACAAATATAGGGGGTAATCTTCATATATAAATGTGGTTTCACATGCATAAATGGGCTTTTTTTTTAAATTACCCAGAGATTTTGTGTGTAAAAGTATTTGCAAAAGTGATTTAGTGGTACATTTACAAGTACAGCAAAGAGAATTTCCTGAGGGCATAGTTGGAGCAGGGAAATCATATATGCATGTACTTTTGCTTTTCAAAAGTATAGGTATAAATGTTGACATGGACATTTACATCTGCTCTCTAGCAGATATAAATGTGCATGCCTCTGCTGTGCTAAGGTACTTGTATTCCTGCTAATTTCAAAGTGGACTTATGTGCATGTCTATTTTGAAAATTAAGGTTGAAGCAATGCATGGAAACAGTGCACATGGAATTCAGCTCTACCCAGGCTGTTATAAAATTACCCTCTTAATCCATTTCATCCAAACCCTGGATCCTAGTTCTCTTTGAAATGTAGAAAAATGTTACTATTACCTGATACAGCTCGAGATACTAGTACTCTCAAACAATACAGACACAAAAGGCAAAAACTGGGCGCTCCCCCCATCCATTGACTGGTTTGTAGATAACCTGGCACTGGGGGGGGGGGGTGTCCTCTGCCACTCTTCCCTTCCCGAGTCATTCCTCCATGCGCTCCATCCGGGGGGAGGGGGGGGGAGAGGTGCACGGTGCCTGGATGCCAGTGCAAATCCCACGAGAGCCCGAAAGATTTTGGCAGGCTGCATGCACATGTGACATCGGGGAGACAGTCGGTGGTGCCTCATGATGACATGCGCAGGCCACATTTAAGGGCCCGGCCATCATCCAAGGTGCCATATTGACAGTGTCCATTGCACTGCCTGTAACTGCACCCCTCCTCATTCTGCAGCCCTGCCCGAATTCACCAGTAACTCTCTGTATAGTGACCAGGCCCTCCTGTCCTCCCCCCTCCTAGTTCAGCACCACGGTCAGCGACAATACAGGAGGATCAATGGCAAGACTCTGCAGTATGGACAGCATGCATGTGGTTGGGCAGAGGCCGGATTATCCCCCACCTTCCCCTTCGGCATGCAGCAATCATTCAACGGGACGGTAACTGGTAAGAGGAAGCCTGTTATTCAGGAAAAAAGGGGGAGGGAGGCAGCATTGGGAGCAGCATGGGCCAAGGTAGTGCGGACATGGTTGGACCGAGCTGAAGATGCATTGCCCGAGCAGTGGCTAGTTCAAGGGGCAAGGCTGAGAACGAGGATGCATGTGAGTGACACGTACAGATGGAGTCCCGAGATGGAGAGGGCGGAGCAGCATCATGTGGCTGATGGGCTAGGGAGGAGCAGTCAGAAGATGCTGCAAGAGGGCGCTCACCAAGGGGTGATGCTGCGGATATGATGCAACCTTTTTTATGAGGACATGTATCTCCCGGCCGGTACCACAACCATAGCAGCGTTAGAAGTACTGCAGATTTCCAGGTGGTATGGGCACGGCCTTGCAACTGCCTCCGAAGGTCTTCCATGGGCTGGGCAGGACATGGGGAGAACATTTCTGCCAGATTAAGAGGGGGACTCTGGGGCCCACCAGGCCTTATATGGCCCAGAGAGCAACAGATACAGGCATGGACACCGGTGCAAGCTCCCAGGCACTCAATGGCCTCAATCCCGGCCGCTCAATGGCCTCCTAGCTATCCAAACTAACCGGGGCCATATTTGTACATTGCACCTTTCTGACCTGCGTACATTAACACGGTTATGGCAGCAGAATCGGCTGGCCAGGTCACCGTCATGCAAGCGGACAGCACGGACTGGAAGGAGATTGTGCAGTGAGCTCAAGGTGATGCAGTACCGGGGGCGTCGAAAGTGCAGCAGCGCAAGGACCCATCCAGTGGAGAATCCAGATCGATGGATGTTCCACATGGGGCAGAGCTGCAAGAAGCAGAGGAGAATGAGTGCCCCCAGACAATGACCATTCCCACTGGCTGGTCCGGAACATCGTCGCAGGCCGGGACAGATACGGACTCACCCGGCAAAGGAACCAGCAACTCTTCGCTGGTGGCGGACAAAGTCCAAGACGGTGAAGACAATGAGGCAGGTTAAGGTTCCAAAGGAGCAGTCAAGACAAGGACAGTAGTGCAGAGCAAGAAGAGGAAGCACAGCAAGAAATGGGCTGCACAGAATGAGTCTAGCTCCAGCAATTCCTCTGATTCATCCAGTATTGATTCATTGAGCGATGAGGGCACGTCTAGGCCTTTGGCTGACCCAGACAAAGCAAATAAGGGACCTCCCATGCTCAACACATTGTCACAGTTGTGGAAGAATATTCCCAGAGTGCTGCGTAGAAAGATCAAGAAGTGTATTTATGTAGATATTTTTACTTTACTAGAAGGGAGGAGGAAGAGCAAGGGTCAGGATATGGCGAGTGGGTTGGAAGACAAGGTACCTAGGAATATAGTTAATGGATCAGGGTTTTCCTAAGGATGATTGGTGTTGTAGTGCAGAATGATCCTAGCCAGCATGGGCCCATATTGAGTTATGCTGATACAATACTCAAGTCTTATAGGGAGTACGAGGGGTGGGCATGGTTGAACTATGACGAGTGCTTCAGGGTGACCACAGAAAGTATTTAGTCAAACTCGATAAATCTGAATCAACACACATTCCCCTATTGCAAGGCGTACCCCAGGGCTCCTCCCTTTCCTCCACCCTCTTTAACATTTATCTACTCCCCCTAAGCCACTTACTATCTAAACTGGGATTAAAATTCTTCTTGTACGCTGACGACGTACAAATACTTATCCCCATCCAGAAATCCCTTAACGAAACCCTGCATTTCTGGGAGACATGCCTTGCATCCATCAACTCACTCCTTTCCAATCTCCACCTTGCACTCAACACTTCAAAAACTGAAATCCTTATCCTTACTAATCAACCCAACGTGTCCATCCACCAAATGCATCAAAACACTTCACAAAATAATACACCTCCGCCCACCGTCAGAGACCTAGGAGTCTCCCTAGACACACAACTAAGCTTCAAAACCCACATCAAATTGCTCCTAAAAGGGGGCTTCTATAAACTCCAAACCCTCAAAAAACTGAAGCCTCTCCTCCACGCACATGATTTCCGTACTGTTATGCAAACCACTATACTATCAAAACTTGATTATTGCAACTCACTTCTATTAGGCCTCCCAGCCTCCACAATCAAACCCCTCCAAATCCTACAAAACACCATGGCTCGAATCCTTACAAACACAAGAAAGACCGATCATATTACTCCCATACTACAAGACCTCCATTGGCTCCCAATCACCTTTCGCTTTCAATACAAAACACTCACTATCATACATAACACACTATACAAAAACAATTCCCCATGGATCGAAGATATGCCACACTTCCGCCATGCCAACCGCCCTACCAGAAACTCCCTTGCTGGCACCCTCCACACCCCGTCACTCAAAATTGCTCACCTTACAACCACCAGAGAGAGAGCTTTCTCCATTGCCGGCCCAACCCTCTGGAACTCCCTCCCCACTGAGCTCCGTCTAGAACCATCCCTTAATCATTTCAAAAAAGGAATCAAGACCTGGTTATTTAAACAGACCTATCCCAACCCCTCACAATCCTAATCAGTGACATCTCAGCATCATTATGATTTCCCCTGCCCTTGTTCAGTTTCCCCCGCCCCTTGCACACCTCCCCTACCCCCCCTGTGCGCTCCCCCCCCACCCCCCCCACCCTATCCCTTGCATTGCTTCCTTTTGCACATAATTTAATATAGTCTAATATTGTTTATTATATGTAATCTCTTTTATCAGTTCTTTGTGTTTATTTAACCAATTTTATCTGTGACGCTCGTTGGCTCTACAGTAAAGTTAACTTTACCTTTTATCCAGCTATCCTTCTACCACCGACTATTGTATTTTCCTTTCTCAGTTACCTGTAAACCGACATGATGTGTTTTACAAATGCCGGTATATAAAAGCTATAAATAAATAAAAAAATAATAAATAAATAAATAAATATGGAGGAGAATAGATTCATGTCATGGGGAACACAAGATGTGGGACTTTGGCTGAGGCAGATGAAGAACAAGGCACAGGATGCGGGTGCGAGGGGGTCGGCATCCCACAAACCTAAAAATAAGGTCTCCTCTTCACCTGCATCCAGCAATAACATGGTTTGATGGTGTTTCAACAAGTCCACTTGCAATTTTCAGGATTGCAAGTTCAGGCATGTCTGTTCGGTGTGCACGGGGTCCCATCCAGCAGTTCAGTGCAGAAAAAGGCTTAATGCGGGGAGTTCTACCAAAGCCAAATGAGGGTGATTTGCATGGGAGAGCACCAACTCTGATTAAATTAGGCAGTATGATGGCATGGTTTGGTTTATACCCCAAGCAGCGCACAGCTGTTAAGATCCTGCAGGGCTTTCAATGGGGGTTCTGAATTCCTTTCTGTCATATTATTCCCAGGGGCACGGTTCACAATGCAGGTTCAGTGGTGCATCACAAAAGGGTAGTACAGCAGAAGGTTAGTGACGAGATAGCACTAAGCAGGATGGCAGGCCCCTTCACGATCCATAATTCGCAGAATTGATATGTTCTTCCCTGGTGGTGGTTCCCAAAAAGGAGCTATGGAAATTTTAGACTGATTCAAAACCTGTCATATCCACTAGAGAGGTCCGTTAATGACCATCTGCCATGGGATGAGTGTTCTGTACAATATTTGTCCTTTGATAGTGCACTCGCACTGTTGAGGAGATGCGGGAAGGGTGCATTAATGTCCAAGATTGATATTGAATCTTAATTTAGGTTGTTCCCCGTGCATCAAGGTAATTTCCCTGTGCTCAATTTCCAATTCAAGAGGCAATATTTTTATGACAAATGCATGTCAATGGGATGTGTTGTTTAATGTGAATCCTTTGAGTTATTCAGTTCCTTTTTCATTGGGTGGTTGAACAGTGGGCTGGCATCCCGAACATTATTCATTTCTTGGACAACTTCCTGTTTGTCGGCCCCAGTGGGTCCGACCCTTGTGCTAAATTATTAGGCAAATATCAAGATATGGCCGCTAAGTTTGGAGTTCAGCTAACCAGGGACAAAACCGAGTGCTCCTCCACGATTCTGTCCTTCTTGGGTATTGAGTTGGATATTCAGGAGATGGTATTCAGGTTACCAGCCAACAAGTTATACAAGATGAAGGAAATGATTAGAAATGCGTTCAGCGGCAAAGAAGATGACTTTGGCCAGCATATAGTCACTCGTTGTTAGTCTTAATTTCGCGAGCCAAGTCATCCCCATGGGAAGGATATTTCTCCTGAGGTTGTCACAGGCTACTGTGGGAATTAGCAGGGTGCATCACTTTATTTGTGTATCCATGGCCATGAAGAAGGATTTGGAAGTTTGGGCCAATTTTCTGGGTGAATTCAATGGGGTATCAATTTGACAGGTGCTCTCCCTGGCCTTTTTCGGAGCATTGAGGCTGATCAAGTTAGTAGACGCCTCCAAACTGGACATCAGTCATAATGGCTTACTAGTGGGGAACGTGCATATTAGGGACGGGGCGGTGATTGTTGAAATACACCATTCAAAAACCACTATGTCTAAAGTCATGTGTCTGCTAAGTAATCTTGACCATTATTTAGTATGCGGAGCGACTGAGGGTAATCACTTGCTGAAGCATGCCAATGGGGCACCACTCATGAGGTATCAGCTCAGGGCGGTGCTCAAGAAGGCTTTGGCTCATTTGGGTTTGAAACCGTGGAAGTTTGTAACTCATTATTTTCATATTGGTGCAGCTACCAGTGCTGTGAGGACTGGCTTATGTGTAGAAACAATACAGAGAATAGGAAGAAGGAAGTCAGCGGCAGTTAACCTATATGGTAGAGGTGGAGCAGAGGGTAATTAACAATATTGTTGTTTATGTTACAGCGGGGGTCCAATGGGCGAAGGACAATATGGATCGTTGAACACTCCTTCATTTATTCAGCAGTCAGGAGGGGATGGGAGAGTTCATACGGGATGCACCTCGGGCTGGCGCCATATGGGGTCCGAATCAACTGGATTGGTAATCACAGTATGCTGTGGGAATAACTGTTACCTCTGTTGAGGTGGCATGCAATGGCGTGTGCTCAGCCACAGGTCATCGTTATTCACTTTGGTGGGAATGATTTAGGCAGAGTACCCACCAGGCAGCTGTTGAAGGCAATCAGGGAGGACCAAGTTCTTGGTATGCTCAAATATCATACCGCGGAAAAAATAAGGTGATTCAAAGCTATGGAACAGGGGGCACAGAAGTTGAATAGGCAGGTCACTGCATGCCTACAGAGTTTAGGGGGTGTCAGATTCAACATGATTAGGCTGATATTCAATGTGAAGGGCTGTATCAAGGTGATTTGGTTCATTTGTCCAACATCGGGCAGGAGCTATTTAATAAGTCACTGCAGGAAGTGTTGGAAGAATGCTTGCGCATCAGGGCATACTCAGTTGCAGTTAGTGTTGGAGGGGGCATGAGGCAAATCACCAACTGCCCCATGCCAGTGGTGGGATACCTGAGTAGTGGTGGTGAGGCAATGTGATCTGGACTTGCTGCCTGGGAGGAAACGATGGGTTGTGTCTGGTATAGGATGGTTGCCAATGGATTTGTCAGGCACAGCGACGCCCGGAGCATGGCTCCCCTTGCTCGATGTGTCACTGAGCTGTCTTGCTTGACTGTGGCAGACGGCTGATTGTGGGCAGTGTGGTGATACCACAAGGTTTTCCATGGCTCGGTTATTATAGGTATCGTTTTATGTTTTAGTCAATAAAGCTGTGGCCTTTTGTTACTCACCACTGAGTCTCATTGTCTTATTGGGGCAGGGCAGAGACTCCAGGGAGGGGGAGGGGCATGGAGCTTCCTGTCTGCCAACGTTAATAGAGCATCCTCAAAACTGGTCAGACAAACTACTCACCTGAACCAAGAAAGCTTCCTACAGACTCTCCAAGAAATAAGAAAGAACACCTGTGTCAAGAATACCATTTCTGACTCAGTACACTATACACTATACACTATGGGGTAGATTTTCAAACTGCGCGATTTGGCGTACTTTTGCTGGCGCATCAGGCACAAGCAAAAGTACGCGGGATTTTAGTAAATACGCGCGTAGCCGCTAAAATCCTGGATCGGTGCGCGCAAGGCTATCAATTCCGTATAGCCGGCGTGCGCCGAGCCGCACAGCCTACCCCCATTCCCTCCGAGGCCGCTCCGAAATCGGAGCGGCCTCGGAGGGAACTTTCTTTTGCCCTCCCCTCACCTTCCCCTCCCTTCCCCTACCTAACCCACCTGCCCGGCCCTGTCTAAACCCCCCCCTTACCTTTGTTGGGGGATTTACGCCTCCCGGAGGGAGACATAAATCCCCGTGTGCCAGCGGGCCGCTTGCATGCCGGGACGCGACCTGGGGGCGGGTACGGAGGGCGCGGCCATGCCCCCGGACCGCCCCGGGCCGTAACCACGCCCTGGGCCCGCCTCCAAAACGCTGCCGACACGCCCCCAAAATGCCACGCCGACCGGGCCCGCCCCCGACATGTCCCCCTCAGAAAACCCCGGGACTTACGCGAGTCACGGGGCTCTGCGCGCGCCGGTAGGCCTATGTAAAATAGGCGCACCGGCGCGCAGGGCCCTGCTCGCCTAAATCCGCCCGGATTTAGGCGGATTTAGGCGAGCAGGGCTCTTAAAATCCACCCCTATTTGATTAATGGAATTTCAGTCTCAAGAAAGTCATCAATGAGCTCACCTAATGAAAATCATAGTAATAAAAAATCCTAAACCCACCCCTTGTTTTACTTTGGAACTGAAGGAATTAAAGCAAATAGGCAGAAAACTAAAATGCCACTGGAAGAAATCAAAATCCCAAGCAGACAGAGACAATAGAAGACATCAGATGACTTACTGCAGGGCAATTATGGAACAAAAAAAGACTCTACTTTTAAAAAACATTACCCAAGGAAAACCCTCATCAAGATTTTCTTCCACATTGTCAACAAGCTGCTAAGAGTCACCAGGCCTGGCGCAAACGTGTGCGTATACCCTGCATTTGCATGGGGCAGCACACACAGGATGAAGGGTGGCATGCCAGCAACAGCAAGAGAGGCTGCAGGGTTGTTGGCAGATCCTAACCCATTGGTGGCCGAAGAAGGAGAAAGGTTGCAGGCCACCGGTGCTCAACCCGCCAGTGGCTGAAAATGAGAGGCTCAAGTCTTCTGTTTATTTGCGTGCCGACATGCGGACATGCGCACAGCTTCCATTCCCTTCCCCCAAGCAGGACGGTCAGTAGACTATGGTGGAGCCATTTCACCACAGCCCAAAGACAACAGGAGGCCCACGGGGCCATGGTGGATCTCATCTCACCATGGCCCAGTGACAATAGGAGGCCTGATGACAAAAGGACAGACATGTGTGGGTGTGTGTGTGTGTGTGTGTCAGTATGTGTGTCTGTGTGCCTGCATATGTGTCTATGTGAGAGCTTGTGTGCCTGTGAGATCCCATTTGTCACATATAGGTTCTCACAGGCACGCATATAAACACACACACATATAATGTAAATGTGAAGGAAAGGGAGTCTGTATATGTTAGAAAGAGGAAGTGTGTGAGAGAATGAATATGTTATTGTGTATGTGAGAGAGAAAATAAACTTTGTATGGCCCTACCTACCTCAATCCATGAGTGGAAATCAGAAGATCACAGATATGGAGAGCAGAAGATTTTGTAATCCTTATTAGTTTTAATTATTGGGTGTAATTTGATGATTCTGCTCTTTCAAAATATTTACATTTTTTGGGGTGAATAGAACATTTATTAATTATTGGATTTTTTATACATAGATGTTTTGAAATATTTTATCAGTGTTTGGGAAATCTTGGATTTTCTATTCATTAACAGGTTTGAAATATTTATTCTTTTTATGAATATGATTTTACTATTATAATTGAAATGTTATATTTCTTGATTTTATTATTTAATGTTTTATGAAGACTTGTATTGTTTCTGGTTTTCCATTGTTTCTCTGCATATAGAAGCTGGCTTGTTGTGGGTTCCAGTTCAGTTCGTCTCAGTACATTTCTGTTTATATGGGACAGGCAGTGCAGGCTTGTACTGCATTGCTGTTTATAAAATGGGGAAAAGCGTGCGAAGGAGAGAAGCAAAAGCAAGCAGGGTGTGGGGTGGGTGTGAGTGGAAGGGGGTGATAGAGTAAGGAGAGTGGCAGGGACGGTTAGCGATTTCAAATCCAGGCTTTGGATTGGCTGCAAGGCATAAGGGTGCACACGTCCTCCTCAGCCTGGCTGCATTGGGCAGGTTAGCAGCGAGAGAGGTGCTTGGCTCGATGTTGTTGAGCTAATTCGGCTAATGCAGCGAGTCTGAGGCCTGCAGTGGTTTTTGGGTGTAGTGCTAGTTTTTGTGCGATATCTAGTTGCAAAAAAAAAGTATCCCCCGGGTTTAATTTCTCTAGACGGCAATTCAGTGCGGTGTACGCAGGTATCAGAGGCAGCGGGCCCTGCTGCGTGAGTTCCAGCCAGTGAGCATGCTGAGGAAGGAACGTGAGAGGGGCGGTCATTCGGGCACATGTGTGTCTGCTTCCAGGGCCAGTGGCAGCAAGAGAGGAGCACCCAGGAGGACAGCAAGAGCGCTGGCGAGGGCAGCTCCGGCAGCACAGGAAGGTGCTAGCAGCGCACTGGCTCCGGTCACCAGCTCTGACGAGAGTGGGCCAGAGGTGGGCCCCGGGTCACCACAGCTGTTGCGCCGTGCAGTCGATGACCCAGAAGTCGGCGGACTGCTCGATTTGTCTCTCAATGCCTCTGGGACGGAGTTTGCTGCTCTGAACAGCCCTTCCAAAGGTGCCACCGGGAACGTGGCGGTGCTCGTTTGGGGACCGGGTAAGGGCGGGAAGAGGGTCAGAGGGAAGCAGTGCGAGGAGTCTTGCAGCTTTACACAAAGCCCAAGCAGTGTTCAGGAGAGGGAGGGACAAAAGGCTGGATATAGGATAGGGAGCGGTTGCGGGCGGGAGGCAAGTGGCTACCTCTTTTCATGGGGCCGGTAATTTCAGGGAATTGGGTAGGCAGAGTGGGACATTAGGGTACAGGGAGGGAGGAGGGTTTGGAGAAGTACAGGGGCAGGGCTGAGGGGATGCTGCCTGATGCTTTGGGAAGGTCACAAGCGGGGCCTGGTGGCGATTCCGATCTGTGGTCCGCCAGCGACACTACTACGGGGGCAGGTAGGCCTTGGGCACGTTGCACAGGGATAAGGTGTTAATAAGGGGCAGTTTCAATAGCACAGGGTTTGGAGGATGGCCATCCTGGCATCAGGAATGGGGGAAGGTAAGGGATAGTACAAGGGATGATGGGACGGGTGACAGAACTTTGCACATAGGATTCGGGGTGGGAGGAGGGAAGCAGCAGGAAGTGTACGGGGGAATGAGTGGGCTACACGGCATGGGGGAGTTTGGGGTTTTGGCTGGTCCTGTGGCCTGTTTGTTTCTTTCCTCAGCTGTTGCGGAGGTGGATTACCCCAGTTCCTCCAGAGCGGAGGCTTGGAGAAAGCAGAGTTTCACGTGGAGCAGGACATCCTTTGGGCCCAGTGGATCGGGGACGAGCGCAGGCAGAAGATACAGCAGGAGACCTGGAGCAGGTGAAGTGAGGTTCCTGGGGGAGAAGCGGGAGCGTGGGTCAGCAAGGAAGAGGAAGAGATCCAGTTCATGCCTCTCTGGGTCAGAGACAAGCTCTTCGTCCTCCTCATCCACCTCCAGTGAGTCAGTATTAGTTGGGCAGATAGGGAAGGAGGGGCCACAATAGGATATGGGGCACCCTGTGTTGGCATCACTGACGGAGTTTTGGAAAGAGTCCCGAGCAAGTTGAGGAAGAGAATTCATAGACGGAAGTATGTTAATATTTTCAGGTTATTGGAGGGCAGGCGGGGGGGGGGAGGTAGAAAGGAGAAGAAGAGTAAAAAGAAGAAGGGCGAGGCAGTGGGGCCTGTGTTCTCGAAGAACATAGTGAATTAGGTTAGAGGTTTCTTGCAATTATCGAGTGTGGTGGGGCACTACCAGTCCACTCCATATGGGTCATTATTAGCTTATGGGGATAGTATTTTAGGAGCGTTTAGGGATTAAGAAGGTTGGGCTTGGCTTAATTTTGGTGAAAGGTTTAGGGTTAAGATGGCAGGCAATAAGCACTAGGGATGTGAATTATTTTTATGACGAATTAAAATATCGTACGATATTTCTTAATTCGTCATATATTGGTGAAATCGATAAACGATCACATTTCCCCCGAATTTTCGTCAAAAAATCATTTTTCGGCTTAGTGAGCACCAACAAAAATAGCAAAAAATAACAAAAAGTAACACTAACAACAAATGTTAATTTTTGTTACTTTTTGTTATTTTTTTGCTATTTTTGTTAGTGAGCGCTAACAGGAGTTAGCGCGCACTAAGCCGAAAACGATTTATCACTAAAAAAAAAATGCCGATCCGCGGGAAAACGAGATTTTCCCGCGGCCACATGAACCCAAAAGCGCAAACGATCATGCACTTGATTCACATCCCTAATAAGCACATGTCTTGGGGTATGCAGGACATTAATTTGTGGTTAATGCAAATGACCATCAAAGGTACCGTCAATATTAAGAAGAGTGGAGGCATCCTCGGGGGGGGGGGGGGGGAGGAGGGGCTGTTGCTAGTATAGGGGGTGGGCAACTCCTTTCGAGGCACGGGGGCAGTTGGAAAAGGTGGAGCAGGCCCCAAAGGACGGGGGGGGGGGGGTGTCGCAGGACATTTGTTGGAGATTTAACAAGGTCACGTGTCTCTTCCCAGATTGCAAGTTTAGACATGCATGTGCCACATGTAACAGGGCTCACCCGACATCCAAGTACTCACAATCACGGGCTGCTGCCCTTGGAAAAGGGGGAAAGTAGTGCGTGGGGATTACTAAAAGTAGAATCGCCGATAGTGTTAGCAGCCATGCGGGGGTGGTTAAAACATTATCCGGATCAAAGAGCAGTGCAGTTACTTTTCTGGGGTTTTAACGAGGGGTTTCAGATTCCATATGAGGGGCCAGGGAGAGGGGGGAGGGTAGGTAATGCTAAGGTCCATGGCCCATTTGGTGGTGGTCGCGTGTCAGAAATTGGACGCGGAGTTGAAGATGGGTAGGATTGCGGAGCCCCCATTTCAGTGCATGCATCTGTCACCATCATTCCAAAAAAGACACCAGGGAAATACTGACTGATTTTGAACTTGTCTTTTCCTAAAGGAGAGTCAGTGAATGATTGTATCCCAAGGAAGTACTGTACGGTACGTTATGCTTCTTTTGATGAGTCTTTGCACTTGGTGCTGGCGGCGGGGCCAGGTGCTTGGATGGTGAAAGCGGACATCGAATCGGCATTTCGGTTGCGGCCCATTCACCCATCTAGTGTTCCGTTGTTCGGGTTTTCTTTTGAAGGGAGTTACTTTGTGGATCGTTGCCTGCCCATGGGTTGCGCAGTATCGTGCGCATTCTTTGAAGCCTTCAGCATCTTCCTGCAGTGGGTGATGGAGCAGTATACTGGGTGTAATCAGTTGTTGCATTATTTGGATGATTTTTTATTTGTGGGAGGTTTCGGGTCTGATCTGTGTCGAATGTAGTTGAGTTTCATAGAGGTGGCAGGCAGTCTGGGTGTCCTGATTTCAGCTGATAAGACAGAAGGGCCTACACAGCGGTTAACCTTTCTAGGTATCGAGTTCGATTCGGTGAACATGGTGTCCTGGTTACCGGAGGAGAAGGTCCTCAAATTGTGGAAGTTAGTGAGGGATGTTAAGAGTGCACGTAAAGTAACCTTAGTTCAGATACAATCTTTGATAGGCTTGTTGAATTTTGCCTGTGGGGTTATTCCAATGGGCAGGGCTTTTATATGAAGGTTGACATCAACCACGGTTGGGATCAAAGCGAGGCATCATTACATTTGAGTCACGCGTTGGACTAAGGAGGAGATGAAAACTTGGAAGTAATTTTTACAATCTTTTAATGGGGTGTCATTGATCTCAGAGGATGAAGTTTTTAACAGGGACCTTGAGCTTTTTTCTGATGTGGCGGGAGCTTCGAGTTTTGGTCTCTACTTCCAAGGACAATGGTGTGCATGCCAGTGGCTGGATGATTGGGTAGAGAGTGGGTTGACTAGGAACATCACTTTTTTGGAACTCTTCCCAATTGTAGTCGCCATGGCAATTTGGGGAGAGCAGTTTGCTAATAAGAAAGTCGTATTCTGGTGTGACAATTTAGGAGTAGTGCAAGTAATTAATAAGTTGTCAGCTCATTGCTTAAAGGTTTTGGCATTGTTGTGGGAATTGTTAGCCGGTTGTTGCGTTGGAATGTTAGTATTAGAGCCAAGCACGTACCGGGAGTGCAGAACATCATCGCTGATGCTCTTTCTCGTTTTCAGTGGGATGTTTTATGGGAGTTGGTGCCTCATGCAAAGGAGATGGCAGAACAGTTTCCAGAGTATCTATGGAATCTTGGGAGGATGAAGAATGGAAAATGATTTGGCAGTCTGTCACCCCTGTGACGTGGGCGGGATATATAGCTGACTGGAATGCGGTGGCTCGTTTTTTGTGAGTCACAGGTTGAAAATGGGGACCAGTTACGGATGATCTTCTAGTGCAGTTCATGGTTCGGGCTAAGAGGAGGGGTTATTCTGTTTCTACAGTTAGAGTGCAGATGGCTGGGTTCGCCTTTTTCCAAAAATGAAAGGGATGGGGGAACCTGATGTGTAGTTTCCCACTTAAGCAATGCTTAGGGTGGTGGCAGAGAGATTCGGGGAAGGAAGGTGACTCAAGAAAGCCTATTAGATATGAGTATTTAATTGTGATGATCAGTTTGCTGCCTGCGGTATGTTGATCGTAGTTTGAGGTTTTACTCTTCAGGACAGCATTTTCATTGGCATTTTTTGGAGCCATGCAGATAAGCGAATTGGTAGCAAAGTCTACCAAGGCGGTGTTAGAGCAAGGGTTATTAGTGCAGCATGTTCAGGTGCTTGAGGATTCGGTGGTTTTGTTTTTGCCTAAATCCAAAACAGATCAAAAAGGTAAGGGGCAGGTCATCACGTTTCTTCCAGCCTTTCCTGCCTCTGTTTGCCCAGTGCATGCATTGCAGTCGTATCGGACGGAGCGCCCGTTGGTAGCTGGGACCCTATTAGTGCATTTGAACGGGAGGCCGTTAACCAGGTTTCAGTTCCAAACAAATTGGAAAATGGGTGATTCAGGAAGGGGGATTTTGGGTGTGGCATAGTTGGGCGTGGGGGGTAGATGAGGGTTTTTTCAGAGGGGATGCAATCCATTTGTCAGACATTGAGATGGATCTGTTAAACAATGATTGGCAGGAGGGGTTAGAGCAGGTATTGAGGGTAGGTTAGAGGCCACAGTGGGGGAACAAGGGCGGCGTAAGCCATCCTTGTTTGTGGCGGAAACCCGAGCCCAAGGGATTGTTGGAGGAATGTGGGGTTAAAAGGGGAAAGGGGGGGCAGCTCATGTAGCAGGGGGGCTGCTACACAGGATGGCCAGTGAGCTGAGGGGCTAAAGCTCAAGGCCGGGTTTGCCCATGCTGGTAGCGAGGCAGGGCAAATTGGAGTGGGGGGGGGGGGGGGGGGGAGTGGGCTTTACCACTGGGGCAAGGTGATAAAGCATTAGGGATGTGAATCGTGTGCCATATCGTCTTAACGATTGAAATCGTGTGGCAGGAGAAGAAAATCGTGTTTGGCACGATTATTTCGTTGAAAAATCGTTAAAAATCGTTTTTTCCGATTAGTGCGCACTAATGGGAGTTAGTGCGCACTAACAGAAATTGATACAATTTGACACTTTTCAGGTCAGTTAAGGTCAGTTTAGGAATGAATATGTATTCCTATTGGCTGCCCTCTTATTTATTCATGTTACCAAGGTTCCCACTGACAGTATATGGGGGATGGGAAATGGAAACAGTTGGTAGCTTGACAAAAAAAGTAATGTGATCAGTCAATGTGACTAGAACTTGTGCCCTAACCCTGATACCAGGGGTGTTGTGATCTTCCTGCACACAGTGCCCTAACCCTGGCACCAGGGGTGTTGTGATCTCCATGTACACACAGTGCCCTATCCCTATTAATACCAGGAGAGTTGTGATCTTCCTGCACACAGTGCCCTAACCCTGGCACCAGGGGTGTTGTGATCTTCATGCACACAGTGCCCTATCCCTATTAATACCAGGAGTGTTGTGATCTTCCTGCACACAGTGCCCTAACCCTGATACCAGGGGTGTTGTGATCTTCCTGCACACAGTGCCCTAACCCTGATACCAGTGGTGTTGTGATCTTCCTGCACACAGTGCCCTAACCCTGGCACCAGGGGTGTTGTGATCTTCATGTACACACAGTGCCCTATCCCTATTAATATCAGGAGTGTTGTGATCTTCCTGCACACAGTGCCCTATCCCTATTAATACCAGGAGTGTTGTGATCTTCCTGCACACAGTGCCCTAACCCTGATACCAGGGGTGTTGTGATCTTCCTGCACACAGTGCCCTAACCCTGGCACCAGGGGTGTTGTGATCTTCATGTACACACAGTGCCCTATCCCTATTAATACCAGGAGTGTTGTGATCTTCCTGCACACAGTGCCCTAACCCTGGCACCAGGGGTGTTGTGATCTTCCTGCACACAGTGCCCTATCCCTATTAATACCAGGAGTGTTGTGATCTTCCTGCACACAGTGCCCTAACCCTGATACCAGGGGTGTTGTGATCTTCCTACACCCAGTGCCCTATCCCTATCAATACCAAGAGTGTTGTGATCTTTCTGCACACAGTGCCCTATCCCTATTAATACCAGGAGTGTTGTGATCTTCATGTACACACAGTGCCCTATCCCTATTAATACCAGGAGTGTTGTGATCTTCCTGCACACAGTGCCCTAACCCTGGCACCAGGGGTGTTGTGATCTTCCTGCACACAGTGCCCTATCCCTATTAATACCAGGAGTGTTGTGATCTTCCTGCACACAGTGCACTAACCCTGATACCAGGGGTGTTGTGATCTTCCTGCACACAGTGCCCTATCCCTATCAATACCAGGAGTGTTGTGATCTTTCTGCACACAGTGCCCTATCCCTATTAATACCAGGAGTGTTGTGATCTCCAGACTGGATGGGAGCAGGGAAGCAGCTCTGCATGGATTACTGGTACAGGCAGCCCCAGACTGGCTGGGAGTAGGGATGCAGCTCTGCATGGATTACAGGGACAGGCAGCCCCAGACTGGCTGGGAGCAGGGATGCAGCTCTGCATGGATTACTGGGACAGGCAGCCCCAGACTGGCTGGGAGCAGGGATGCAGCTCTGCATGGATTACAGGGACAGACAGCCCCAGACTGGCTGGGAGCAGGGATACAGCTCTGCATGGATGACTGGGACAGGCAGCCCCAGACTGGATGGGAGCAGGGAAGCAGCTCTGCATGGATTACTGGGACAGGCAGCCCCAGACTGGCTGGGAGCAGGGATGCAGCGCTGCATGGATTACAGGGACAGGCAGCCCCAGACTGGCTGGGAGCTGGGATGCAGCTCTCCATGATCCGTGATCTGGTGGCCAGTGTGGCTACTTAAAAAATACACTTACCAACAATCAATTACCACATATATTTGAACTGTGTAGTTCCAGCCAGGACCACCTTTCTAAAATGCACAGTGATTGGCAAATTCAACATGCACTAGCATTTCACATGCCTGCTAACATAATAAACAAACAAGTTCTAGTACATGAGTGATGATCATCACATTACTTTTTTTGTCAAGCTTCCAACTGTTTCCATTTCACATCCCCCCAACCATTACCTCAGTGGGAACCTTGGTAACATCAATAGATAAGAGCACAGCCAGCCAATAGGAATACATATTCATTCCTAACTGACCTTTACTGACCTGGGAAGTGTCAACAATTTGTATCATTTTCTGTTGGTGTTCGTGAGTTTCCAGTTCCATTTCCCATCCCCCCAACCATCACCTCAGTGTGAACCTTGGTAACATCAATAGATAAGAGGGCAGCTAGCCAATAGGAATACATATTCATTCCTAACTGACCTTCAGTGACCTGGAAAGTGTCAATTTGTATCATTTTCTGTTAGTGCGCACTAACACGATTTAACGATTTTTAACGATAAATCGTTAGAATTTCTATTGTATTGTGTTCTATAACGATTTAAGATGATATTAACATTATCGGATGATAATTTTAATCATTGAAAAACGATTCACATCCCTATAAAGCATTCAGAGGGAGGGGGGGGAAGTTAAAGGGGGTGGGAGTTGTTTGTTAGCATTGTAGTTTCGAGGTTAGTTGACTGTTAGGGCTCGGGTTAGGTAAATAAATTGCAGCCTGTCATAATGCCAAAAAGAGATAAACTGTGTCATGTGTTATTTGGGGGGGATTGAGACGAGCGCATGTCTTGACTCCTTGTGTTATTTCCAATATTTTTATTCTGTATTTGGTGAGGGTCTGTCTCTATTCTGCATATGTGATAAAGGTGAGGTATTTTGCTGGCATATAATTTCAGTGTAGGGATCTATAGCAGCCTGGTTTCCTAATAAGAGTTTTTATTGGTGTTCTATGCCTGATGTAATATGTGCAGTGTTGCCTTTTAATAGATAAAATTGTTAAGATTGTTTTGGTATGGGAGGTTCACTATATTTATTATTATTTTTTTTTATATATATACCGACATTCGATCTGAGATATCACATCGGTTTACATTCGGGTACTTTTAATGGTAATTCTGTTTATTCTTGGTTTTCTGAGAGCCAAACTCACCCCCAATACGCATTACAAAAAGACTAATTCCATAGGAGTTCCAAATGTCTTTTTTGCAGAGTTTTCTGGTTGGAACCACTGGAGTTATGTAAATATAATATGCATGTTGTAAGTTGTATTATTGGTTCAGACGATTATATTTTTGAATGTTCTTTTTCATGCAAAATTTGTTATAAATATATAATTTAATTGTGTGTGTCTGTAAAGAGTATGGGAGTGTGCATGAGGGGAGGTGGCGTGTGTGTAGGGCTGTAACGATTGCCTAGGTTAACTAATACCCTTGCCTATCCATGGGTTCTGGGTGGGTGGGGGGTGCATGTCAGGTTTTAAAAATATAGATTGCAAGATGGAGCTGGGCTTTATTTGATAGGGCCAGGACATTCACTGAATGAATCAGGAAGGGGGGGAGAGGGGTTTGCATAGTAATTTTTCGCACAGAACAGCAAAAAATTGGTACCAGCCCTAGGTGTCACCCCTCCTTTACCTCCATCCACAAACACAGATACGCCAAACTCATGACTCTTAAAAGACTAAAACCACTACTAACAACTACCAACTTCCGATCAGTGTTGCAAGCTTTAATTTTTGCAAGCACTGACTATTGTAATGCCCTTCTACTGGGTTTACCATATACCACGCTAAGACCACTCCAGATACTACAAAACACTGCTGCAAGAATTCTGACTGGTAAAAATGAAAGAGACCATATCACCGAAACCGTAGCTGAACAACACTGGTTACCCATTGAGCAAAGAATACAGTACAAAACACTATGTACCATACATAAATTAATACATAACGCAAAAGCAGAAAGGCTGAATTCAGCCCTTTGCGTACACGTCCCTCACAGAAACCTGAGGTCAGCAAACAAAGCACTACTAACTGTTCCTTCAGTCAAAACAGCAAGACTAACCCAAGTAAGGGAAAGGGTGCTGTCCTTAGCAGGGCCTATACTATGGAACACCATGCCTTTAGAAATCAGATTACAAAGAGACATCAGAACCTTCAGGAAAAGTTTAAAAACATGGCTATTTAAACAAGCATATCACAAAGAGAATGGAGAGTAGAATCCAGGGTAGTATAGGATGTGGTCAGTAGAACACCCACACACATCACCTTAATCAAGATGTGTGTTTTTATTTTTATTTTATTTTTATTTTCGCTCACCACCAAAGAATAAGATACAAGTATTAATCGATTTTAAAGCTGATACAGATAGGAATGGACATGAGTTATCACACCCACCAATTAGTATTTTTTATGAAACTGTTACCGTAACTTAATGGCACCTGTTTAGTTGATATAATTTAATACAGTTAGCAATATTAATTTATGTGCCTTATTGTAACCCGTTGTGAAGGTATCTAGCCTGGTATAGAAAAGATTTTAATTAAATAAATACATAAATAAATACATAAATAAATAAATAAATATCTAGTGCAAAAAACTAGCTGAATTGGTTATCAATGACATCAATATTGCCTTATTGTAAACCATTGTGATGGTATCTAGCCTGGTATAGAAAAGATTTTAAATAAATAAATAAATACATACATACATAAATATCTAGTGCAAAAAACTAGCTGAATTTGTTATCAATGACATCAATAGCATCAGATCTGAACTAGACACCTGCCCCATGGAAAACCCAAAGAAGATTCAGCCAAAGAAAGCTTCTCACTCCCTCATCTCCTTCTATTCTCAGACTCTAGAAAAAGTGGACTCCCTCTTCTCAGACCTCAAATTCACAACTTGTCTGGATGATCTTTGCCCATCTTAGCCAAATTTGGACTTCTCTCCTGCCTGCAGAATGTCATTATCTTCTCACTATCAGAAGGTCAGCTATCTGAATGTCTAAAAGAAAGCTGTGATAAGACCCACACTGAAGAAACCAAACTGAGACACAAACTATCTCAGTAATTACTGACCAGTCTCAATCCTTCCTTTCCTCAACAAAATAATTGAAAAAGTTGTTCTGCTACAATTAACTGAACTTCTATAAACCAGAAACCACTTTGACCCCTTCTAATGTGGATTCAGACTATACTGTAGCATAGAAATGGCACTAAATTGCCTTTTAGATGAGCTATATCTAGATGGGAACAACAGACCCTATAGACCATGAGCACCTTATAACCTGCCAAATAGACCTAGATCTTTCTGGCAGAGCCCTTTATGTATTTATTTATTTATTTATTTAGATTTATATTCTACTTTTTCACAGTGCTTGCTTATTCCTCCACAGTCATACTGAAATCATCCCCTTAGCCTTTTTTCACCAACATTCTCTTCTAGGTCAAAGTAAACAACAAAGTGTCTCACCCCATAGAATCCAAAATGGGGGTACCACAAGGATCCTCCCTTTCACCCACTCTTTTCAATATATATCTTCTCCCTCTCTGTCACCTTCTTACCAACCTCAAACTAACACACTTCCTATACGCGGATGACATACAAATTCTCATCCCTATAGTGGAATCTCTACACAAAACTATGACATATTGGAATAATTGCCTCACAGCAATCAATAACCTACTCGCCAGCCTCAACCTCGTCCTAAACACAAACAAAACTGAAATCCTTCTGATAGCTCCTGAAAATTACTTCCCTCCCATCTCTCCAACGGCTAGCCAATATCCTGTCACCTCTACTTCGCCGCAAGTAAGAGACCTGGGTGTACTTCTGGACAACAGACTCAGCCTTAACAAGTTCGTAAATAACACCACGAAAGAATGCGTCTTTAAATTGCAAACGCTTAAGAAACTAAAACCACTACTACACTACAGAGACTTCCACCTGGTTCTACAGTCCATCATACTTCCAAAACTGGACTACTGCAATTCTCTCCTTCTGGGCCTGCCCACCTGCACCACCAAACCACTTCAGATGGTCCTGAACGCCACGGCTAGAATTCTCACAAACACCAAAAAAGGGGAACATATCACCCCCATCCTTCAGCACCTTCATTGGCTACTGATTAAGTTCAGGATTCAATTCAAAACCATCATGATGATACACAAAGCCCTACATAACATCGCTCCTCTCAACTTAACGTATCAACTCCAACTACACACCTCCAAGAAACCAACCAGAAGTGCATATAAGAACATGCTAATCACCCAGCCGGCAAAAACCTCCCTGAGGAAACGCGCACTATCCACAGCAGGCCCTACACTCTGGAACTCACTTCCTCCAGACCTTCGCCTCGAACCTTGCCATAACACATTCAAAAAGAAACTAAAGACTTGGTTTTTCTCACAAGCATTCCCGGAGAACTAAGAGCAGGAAGATCTACTATATCAGTTTAGTCTCTGACAGTTTTTGACACCCCCCTGTTCATAAGCTACTGAAGAGTTTGTATTTAAACTTACATAGTCATAATTGTTTTTATGTTTCATTTATGCTCCATTAAGCTCCTTTATGTTTCTTTGTTAACTGTTTCAATGTAAGCTGCCTCGAGGCGACAGTTTTACTTCCTTGTACACCGGTGTGATATGTATATTTTACAGGAACGTCGGTTTATAAAAACAAAAAATAAATAAATAGGTAGCGTGCTGCATGGATCCATTCTTTCCCCAACATTATTCAACATTTGCTTGTCCCCTCTTGGCAAACTAATCAGAGATTTACAAATTCCCTACCATGCCTATGATGATGATATTCAATTACTGTACCTACTAGGTTCCAACCTGGACTAAGCAATCACAAATTTAAATAACTGCCTCAAAATGATTCTAAACTGGTTGTACGTTGAACTAAAGTTAAATCCACAAAAGACAAAGTATTGTGCATTTCACTCTAGAGTAACCCTAGAAATCTATATTGTAGGGATGTGCAGAAGGAAAAAAGAATGTTTCGTTCTGAATTTTTGTTTCGTGAGGACCACAATTTGTGTCATTAGTTTCATAGGGGACAAAAACCATTTTCATTTATTAGTTTCATTTGTTTTCGTTTGCCATTAAAGTCAATGGGGGAAGTATTTGCAGCCTATTTTTGGCTGCAGAATTGGGGTTTTCTTATCAATTTTAATGAAACTACTGGGAAGCAATCATCAGAACGAGAAAAGATCTCCAAGGTACTTAGGCTGAGGCAAAGTGGCACCAAAATGGCATGAATAGCCTAAGGCACTATAAAGGGGCAAAGAGGTACCAGGAGTGGCAAGAGTGCTTTAACAGAGGTGCAAAGCAGCAGTGAGAGTGTCAAAATCACACCACAGCTTCAAAAGAGATCACCGATAACAGTTGCATGAACCCTCAAAGGCAGCACAACAGGCAAAGTGGCAAGACAAGTGGCATCAACGTCCTACAGCACAATGAAGGGGGAACATAGCAAGCAGAAAGACTAGAACCAACACACTGAGCAACCATGATAGTGGCAAGAACACCACAAGGAGTTGAGTGAGTCATCTAGTGTATTGTAGCAAGGTAGAGTGGCAGAAAGTTGATAGGGGCAAGACAGGCTGGCAGAACTGAGGTAGTCAGGTCGCTGTGGTTTTGATAGGGGCAAGACAGGCTGGCAGAGCTGAGGTACTCAGGTCGCTGTGGTTTTGATAGGGGCAAGACAAGCTGGCAGAGCTGAGGTAGTCAGGTCACTGTGGTATTGATAGGGGAAAGACGAGGAGTCAAGACAAGATGAGGCTCAGCCCATGGATGGTGTTAGGCCGGTAGTAGTGGCCCCCAGCGCACCGAGATCAGGTCTTCTCGGAGTCGGGTTGTTTGTGAATGCAGCTGAAAGTGGGTGGTAAACTCCATCTAAGACTAAATACCAGCACGAGACCAATAGTCAACAAGTAGTTCAATAAAAAAAAGTGCAGTAAAAAAAAGCCTGGCTGCCTGGCAGGCACAGCAGCAAAAAAGAACAAATATCTTTTTCTGCGATGGAAAATTAATTGTAGCAAACTATCAAAGTAGCAAGCAATAGCAATTGAATACAGATTTGAGACACTCAGAGAGTAGCTCAAAGAGCAGCAACCTCCTCAGACAAAAGCCAATAAGAAAGCGCACTGCATGGCACACCGCATGCTATGCTTGCTTAAGGTAGAAATACAGCAGGAACAGCATCACAGAGCACAGAGAGCAGTGATTGGCTGAATTAGAAAAATGTTTCGCTCTGATACCTTGGCATTCTGGTCTCCATGTCAACCTGTCTGACCCACTCTATGACAGGACTGTGAGGTAATTTATCACTCACAGGAAAGGGCTGGATGTTGCTATGGATACTCCCACATGGCCTTCTATTTCAAAAGGCTTTTAAGAAAGCACTGCAAACCAAAAGAATGAAACTAATATGATATGTTTCATTCATGGGGGATCGCCATGCATTTCGCGGACCCACAAATCAAACAAATGGGGACCTATTCATAGCGGATTACACATTCGTTGAAAACGAATGCACATCCCTACTATATTGTGCCTTTCAGTCACCAAGTTTGAAACCTAGGATTCATATTAGACTCCAAACTCACTCCTTAGGCTCAAATACTATCTATTACAAAGTCAGCCCAAACAAAATGCAGCTCTCCAGCATGAGAAAAAAACTTTTGCATGATCTATCTCTACTCTATAGAACTCATGACATCAGGCTTACGCCTCTGGAAAAAAACAACACCTGGATGTTTATAGGAGCTTTTGGCCTATAACTAAGGCCTTTCTGTCTGTCCTCCTCAACTTTAGCCACTTGGCTCACCAACCTACTCCTGATTTCAGATCTTCGCTCATCAGATAAGTCAATCCTTTCTGTGCCCTTCTCTTCTACTACCAATTCTGGACTCCATTCTTCCCACCTGGTTGTGTTGTGTGCTTGGAATAATCTTCCTGAACTGGTGCATCATGCTCCCTTTCTTGCCATGTTTAAATCCCATCTAATGATCCACCTTTTTGAAACTGCTTTTAAATCTTATGCCTAATTGTTTGCTTTTAGTCCTGTTAACTAACTTTCTTTTCTTTTTAAACATTGTCTTGCTTTATACTCCAAGTCTCTTGTCCTATATGTTTGACTTATTAAATTGTAAGCTCTATTGAGCAGGGACTGTCTTTTTGTATGTTTATACAATGCTGCATATGTCGTGTAATGTATGTCGTATAGCGCTATAGAAATGTTTAGATCACATTGTATGTTACACTAGCTCCACTATATAACAACTTTAGTATACCTCAAATTTCCCATTTGCACTGTGCTTCAGGCTGTATATGCTGCTTCCCTTCCCTGTTGTCTATCTATTAAGAAGGGCTTGGCTTTGGATATGACCTCACGACCATGTTTCTTGGCGCTACTCGACTCCATTAAGTTAAGTGCTATTATGCAGAATGAAATACGGGTCTAAAATGGGCCACACACTCACTCGAGCATAAAAATTATTGAAAAAAAGTTGATTGTTACATCACAGAACCATGATTATACTGTTGGTATACTTTGGTGCTAACTAGCATTGATAATGTATGCCTTGTATGAGGTCTTTCATCAAAAGAATTTAATATGATGTTGTGAATCTACACTTATATACCGCCTCAAACTTCTGGGACATTAGCGTTTGAGTTTGACATGACGTCTATCTATTAAGAACATCCTCTGATATTTTATTATGGTCAAACCAACTGCCTTTCCTTTCTCCCCATCTAAGGAAGACTGATTTGATTTAATATAACTTTTGTACTTTACGCCTAGTGTTACATGCTGTTATTTTACAGCTGTACTCAATGCTCATTGTAAACCTCTCACTTTATTGTTACCAAGGTGATCTCTGATATATACCACTACTTTTTATAGACCTTTCTATTCTGTAACATGCTCTGAACTCATTCGCTGGAAGAGCATGAGATAAATAAATGATGATGATTATTATGCAGTTGACAAATTAGAATTTCACTATAGATTGAGGAGAACAAAATTATAACTTTTTTTTAACCATTATTATAGTTACTTTTTCCAAGGCACTGAAGAACAAATTGCGTACATGTTCCTAGGCATTCACTGTTGTATGTGTAGGAAAATATTTACTTACATTTTCCTGAGTCTACCCTCTTTGGAGCTTCATATCATGACCCCTAGTTCTACGATTTCCTTTCCATTAAAAATGTTTACTACTTTTGTATTATTAATAGCTTTCAGGTATTCGGAAGTCTCATTTCCCACTTATTTCTCCTCTGCCGTAGGATATACATATTTAGGCCCTCAGTCTCATCTTATATGGCGTTTGGTGTAAACCCTGCACCATTTTGTTTCCATTCCTCTGGACTAACTTTATCCTGCCTATAGTCTTAAAGGGGTACATCCTCTAAAACAGTGGTTCTCAACCCTGTCCTGGAGACCCCCCCAGCCAGTCGGGTTTTCAGGATATCCACAATGAATATGCATGAGAGAAAATTTGCATGTCATGGAGGCAGTGTATGCAACTTTTCTCTCATGCATATTTATTGTGGATATCCTGAAAACTTGACTGGCTGGGGGGGTCCCCAGGACAGGGTTGAGAACCACTGCTCTAGAATTATACACACACAGCATTCTAAATTTGATCTTATCAGAGGAATTATCACCTATAGCCACTTCTTCTATATCCCAGCATCTCTCTAGTTCTAGCCATCATTTTAGCACTGTTTTGCTACCTTGAGATTATCAGACACTATCACTCTGAGATCTCACTCCTGCTTGGTGTACATCAGATTCTCACCTCCTCCTAATATGTACCAATCCCTGAGATTTCTACACCCCAAATGCATGACTGTTGTTTTGTTCTATTCAACCATTCCTCAAGCTTTCTTTGATCACTTCTTTTTAATAATAAATTTCTATAGATAAAAAAGCAAAATACTTTCTGAAGAAATGGCAAGGCTTCAAAGGAATTATTCACTTATCAAAAAGGAAAAAGAAAATCCTCATAAAGGAAATATAACATACATCCCACCCCTTCACCACCTAAATAAGACCAAAAATTGGAGAGACCCAGTACAAATCCAGGTAACAAGCAAGAAATCACGAAAGTATAACCCTACAAGATTATAGTTAATTGACCAAAATAAATTCAATGCATCATTCACATTGTTGGACTTAGCCCTAGCCTGTAGAAACAAATTTAACTAGTCAGGTTCATAAGAAACCTATTTCTTACTTTTTAACTTTATTTCATACTTACAAGGAAGTCAATATAAAAGATATACACCGATTAAGGACACGTCCTACTTCCTACTCAAAAACAACTTCCACCTTAGCTGAATAGACTTAAACAATTCAGAAAATATGGGATAATATCAACAGGAATGAGATTCAGGAGTAATGATGATCTCAGTTGTGTGATGGAGTTTCCCTTGCAAGTAGTTGGTACTCAAACAGAAAGGAATTTTTCTATATCTTTCCATTCCCAACTACAGAGTTTAGAAGCACAGCCACTTCCTGTTGACCCAGAAACAGTAACTCTGGACCATTTGTGGACTGCTGTCTTTGAATTGGAGAAAACCCTGGCCAGGAGAATTGATAGTACTTTAGTATTTCTAACAGAGTTACATTTTCAATTGAAAACCCAGATTTAAGTGGTTGGAAAACTAGAACAGAGACTGGCTACTGTTTGGACTAAGCAAAAAGAAAAGCACTGTTGTTACACTGCCTTGATTAAAGCTAAATATATGGTACATCAGAAGTTAGAAATACTGGAAAATCAATGTAAGAGGTGTAATCTGATCTCTGAAGCAAGTCTTCAAAAATTGGGAAACGGATAACTTACGCTGCTAATTCTAGCCAGATAAGTTATCTGTGATATTTACTGGGATAAATGATCTTCAGAAAATCCCAAATTAAAGTTAACCAGTTTACCATAGCTGGATAACTTAAAACATAACCACATATTATTTTGAACATCACTGGTTCAGTATAAATTTATCTGGCTATAGTTAGATGAATAATTTTAGAATTAACCAACTATATTCAAAAGTATATAGCTGGTTAAGTGTCTCTGCTGTGAAAAATAAATGATTGAAGGCCTATAGGCCCTAATGAGCCTCTCTCCTCCCTCCCTTATACTTTTCCAAATCAATCAGTGGAAATCTTGCTGTGATATCATGCCAGCATTGTTGATGCATGAAATTAAAAACTTTTAACAATTCAGCAGAGGTTGCTTGCCATCTGGTAGATGGTGTTTCCGATGTCCAGGATTTGACACAATTCACTTACTAATCTCAAACATTCACCACTTTGTAAGACCAACAGATTATTTTTCAGCTTTGATGAGTTGATGACCATTGATGTATAGTTCTGACAGTTTCACAGCCTTGTCTTCATCCAAGCCTTTAGCCTTGAATGATTCTTTGCTTCAATCCCAAAACCAAAGAATCTCTGGATCCTGTGTTTGGACCCTCAAGGCCCCAGTTTGTAAAGAAGTACCTTTGTATCCTCAGAAGCTGAGGAGAGGAGGCTTGAGGAGAGGGCTTAGAAGAGGGGAGACTGTTATGTTCATCCTCACAGGAAAGGCCCATGAGCAACTTCACTCACTCCGATGCCACCACTGCCATCTTTGTGGCATGGAAACACTGCTGACTCACAGGTGATGTCACCACTCCTGCTTGGCACTTGCATGCACAACAGCACATCTCTTAAAGGGCCTGTAGTGGGAAAAGCCTGTGGTGCCCTAAGATGATATCACTGCTGGTTGCCCAATAAAAGGACTCTTCTGACTCTTCAGCTTTCCTCAGCAAGGTCTCCTGATTCCTGTATCATCCTGGTTCCAGTTCTACTCTTGCTCAAGCCTTCAGCTCTACTTAAGTTTTCAGTTCCACTTCGGTCTTCTGTCTTACTCTGCGCAAGCCACCAGCCTTGTCTCAAGCCATCAGCCTTGCCTCTGCCAAGTCTCTAGCCTTAGCCTTATCATCATATAGACTCTTGGATTCTGTCATAGCCTGGCCCGTGTGAAGACTTGTTTGCCCGTCGTCGACATAAACCTTAGGGCCTTGCACTTGAGGTTAAGTCAGTTGCACCATGGCAAGAGATGTTCACGTTCAAGTTGTTCACAACACAGCTAGGGGTGTGGCTGACTGCATATCAAAACAAACATTAAGCATATGCATATGGAGGCCATGATATTAAATGGCTTATCTGGCTAAATTCTAGCTGGATAGCGAGTTATATGTCTAGAATTTAGCCGGATAACTTAGGTAGGGGGTTGAGATAGGAAGTAGTGCACCTCTCTGTATGAGAGTTAGTCAGATGGGTTAATTGGCTAACTCAGCTAACTCGTACCACACCATTGGGCTGGTCTAAAGTTATCCGGATATACATATCCCGCTAACTTCAACATAGCTGGGTATATTCAGCGGCACTGCCACACCACTGAATATCCCAGTTAAGCTAGCCATATAAATGTATCTGACTAACTTACTTAAATGCTCGGAAGCTGAATATGTACCTCATTATTTACTACTAAGAGTTCACTAAAGACATATTCTCTATTAAAGAGAAAATGATAGATTATTTGTTCGAAGTATTTTTTATTAATGCATCAATTATGAAACTTTTAAACATTTATTATTCTTTCTTTGTTTTCATGACAGTTTAGTTTTAATAACTTTTATATTTAATTCTATTTGCGCTATATATATATATATATATATATATATATATATATATATATATATATACACACACATTTATTTGTCATTATAATTGTTTTAAATTTTAAAATTTTTTATGCAACAACCTTTTTCCCATACCTCTGGCAAAAACACTCATATTGTTAATTATCTCAGCATGGAAATATGCTACCTACTGTACCCTGCACTAATTAAACAGAGGGTTTACTGTTTTTTGTTTATAAGTTAATTGACAAAAGTAATTTTTTCACCAGGAAAGGGAACAACTTGGAAATATCCTAATCCTACCTAATGAGAAGGAGCTTACATGCTATAAGAAGGTCCACTCCTCTTTGTTGTTCCAAAAGGAATGTTTGGTCTGGGACAGAGAAAAATCACCTTACTCTCAACCTTGAATAGAATAAAGTTAGAAACTATTACACATACATTGTAGAAGTAATTCCTAGACTTTTCTGTGGTAACCAACACAGTGGTTTGATTTTTCTGTCAAATGTTTATACATGGATTCCAACCACTCATTAGAAAGATACCTGATTGATCCTCAGAAAGAAAAGGATATAACACATTTTCCTATCATGGCAGCATAAGCCTTTCCAGTAAGGCTTCAAACATTCGATTGATTCCTTGGGATGTTCTTGCCACTGCTGTTGTTTTCCTTTGACCTGTTTAGGTACCTTGGAGTGTCCATGCCATTTTTGTAGGTCACCTTTGTCCCTCTTTTCAAGCTTTGGGGTGTTAATGCCACTACGGGAGCTGCTTTCCCCTTCTCATGCTGTTGTGGGATATTCATACCGCTGACAGTGCAGCTTTGCTGAACTTTTTGTGCCTTAGGTTGCTCATGCCACTGCCATTAGTGCTCTTTGCCAATCTTTTGGTGTTTTGGAGTCTTCATGCAAGTGTTATTGTTACTCTACACTCTTCTTTTGGATCTGGGGGGGGGTTCACTCCAATGTTGCTGATGCTTTGCTTCTTTTACAGTGTTGTTGAATGTTGATGCCACTGTTTGGGCCAATTTTAACATTCACAGTGCTTTGGGAAACTCATGCCACTCTTGGTTCCACTTTACCCCACGCATGGTATCCTGAAGTGCTCTTTCCTCTGCTGCTGATGTCTGCTTTCAAATTGCACTATACTTATATAGAAAACCTTTATTTTAGAGCAAAATAGGATGCATTGCTTCCCCCATGGACTATTATGGAAAAAACCCAAATAAATGACATGAAAAAAACATAATTATGTTTGGCCCTAAACCATATGGAATGAATCCCTGAGGCAAATGATCCAAATGAACAAACCAAACCACAAAAAAATATTTCAAACACACATCCCTACTTTCTGATGGCTCTCTGCAGTGTCTGCACCAGCTTTGACTTAGTTGGTCTAGACAGCATGGTTTATTTATCTATTTATTGAGATTTCTGTCCCATTTCATTTAAAATAGACACATTCGAAGTGAATTGCAAACTGTTAAAATTATTATTTATAATACATTTAACATAAATCAGTTTTATGGATTGAGTTAATTAATTCATTAACTGACTTAAAATATTGCATTTATCATCTGTTTATCCAAATAGGTCAAGGTGAAAGACAAAGCATTTGCCAGTTTCATGCAAAATGAAGAGAGGTGTCATTGGGAAGGGGAAAATTACATACTTTTTGATTTAAAGTTCATCCACAAAAGTTATTTTCTTGATAGAATAGATAATAACTTTGTTCAGGTGAGTTATGCCTATACCAGGGCATTTACATGCAAATTTTCAAAGCAAATTATAAGCATAAGTCTGCTTTTAAACATATATAACATAGTAATGATGGCAGAAAAATGACCAAATGGTCCAATCTGCCCAGCAAACTTCTTGTGGTAGTATTGGCCATGCTGTAAAAGTTACCCTCTTGTTTCTCTTAAAGGTAGCAACTGACACTCCATGCAGTTATCCCTAGCCTTATGATAACCCATAAACATTTAATGCTAGCAACATTTGAAAATTCAGACAGTGCTGCTTAATCTGCTTTGCTTATGGGTTTGGCCTTAGAAGCAGTCCTGTGCTTTTTTCTTATGTCTGTGTATCAGTGCCCCAGACATAAACATCAGGGCCTCATCTGAATCCAATTCCTCTTCCATCCATCCCCCAAGCGCACTGCTGTCAAAGTGGAGAGCACTGTTGCAGTTGCAACAAAAGCCTCAAGGCTTATTGGTTAAGGGTAGTAATCCCATGCCTTCTGTTAAGAGTAGTAACTGCTGCTCCGTACAGGTTACCCCAATGCTTATCAATTTCCCAGACCGTAAAAAGGCCCTTGTTGACTGAATCCAACTCCTTTTCCCCCTGCCATTGAAGCAGAGAACAATGTTTTAATTGTACCAAAAGCATTAAGGCTTATTGCTTAAGAGTAGTAACTGCCACACCAGCAAGTTACCCCCATGCACCCTTTTCTTCATTTTCATCCTCTAGCCTTTAGGGATCCACAGTGTTTATCCCATGCCCCTTTGAATTATTTATTTATTTATTTATTTTTGAGTTTTATATACCATCATTCGGTAAAGCCATCATAACAGTTTACATCTTCACTACCACCTCTGAAGAGGCATTCCAGGCATCCACTAAAATCTCCATGAAGAAACATGTCGTGTCACTGGTTCTGAGTTGTCTCCCCTGGAGTTTCATTTTGTGACCCCTATTTCTACTGATTTATTTCCATTATTAAAACCTTTCAGGTATCTGAAGGTCTACATCAGTATCTTCCCTGCATTTTCTCTCTTCCAGGGTTTACATATTTAGATCCTTCAGCCTCTCCTCATAAGTCTTCTGATACTGACCCCAACGTATGTGCATAAAGATATATGCAGATTTTACCAAACTGCAGTACATGTCACAAATAATATTAAAAATGTAACTTCCCTATGTCCAAATTGTATCCCTCTGTCTCTCATCTTTCTAACATATATATATATATATATATATATATATATATATATTAGAGATGTGATTTAGCCGAACCTTTTGGTTCGGCCTTCGGCCCACCGCGGGAAATTTCATTTTCCTGCGGTTCGGGTCAATTTTATTTTGGCTGCCTCTGAAACGAAAAATGAAACCCACCCCAGCCCTTCAAATTTAATTAATTACAACCCTCCCAAAACTTGCCGAAAGTCCCTGGTGGTCCAGCAAGGGTCCTGGGAGCGATCTCCCGTTCTCGGGCCGTCGACTGCCATAAATCAAAATGGCACAGATGGCCCTTTGCCCTTACCATGTGACAAGCTATCAGTGCCATTGGCTGGACTCTGTCACGTGGTAGGAGCAATGGACTGCTGGCGCCATCTTAAAAAATGGTGTGGGCTATCCATTGCTCCTATCATGTGAAAGGGGCCGACTAATGGCACCGATAGGCCCTGTCACATGGTAAGGGCAAAGGGCCATCAGCGCCATTTTGATTAGTGGCATCCAACAGCCCGAGAGGGGGAGATTGCTCCTGGGACACCGCTGGACTACCAGGGACTTTTGATAAGTCTTGGGGGGGAGGCAGGAAAGTCTTGGGGGGTCAGTAGGGTGGGGGGTTGCAAGTAATTAAATCTGAAGGGTTGGGGTGGGTTTAGGTTTTTTTTTTATGTGCCCTTTCTCCATCCCCAAAAATGATAAGAAAACCACACGAAATTTTGTGGGTTTTCTTATTGTTTCATCGGCCCCACGAAACGCAACGAAATAGGAAATATTGTCTTTAACATAAGAAGAATATAAGAAATTGCCATGCTGGGTCAGACCAAGGCATCCTTCAAGCCCATCACCCTGTTCCCAACAGAGGCCAAACCAGGCCACAAGAACCTGGCAATTAACCAAACACTAAGAAGATCCCATGCCACTTATACAATTAAAAGCAGTGGCTATTCCCTAAGTAAATTTGAATACTAGCCGTTAATGGACTTCTCCTCCAAGAACTTATCTAAACCTTTTTTGAACCCAGCTACACTAACTGCACTAACCACATCCTCTGGCAACAAATTCCAGAGCTTTATTGTGCATTGAGTGAAAAATAATTTTCTCCGATTAGTCTTAAATGTGCTACTTGCTAACTTCATGGAATGCCCTCTAGTCCTCCTATTATTCGAAACTGTAAATAACTGATTCACATCTACTCATTCAAGACCTCTCATGATCTTAAAGACCTCTATCATATCCCCCTCAGCCGTCTCTTCTCCAAGCTGAACAGCCCTAACCTCTTCAGTCTTTCCTCATAGGGGAGCTATTCCATCCCCTTTATCATTTTGGTTGCCCTTCTCTGTACCTTCTCCATCGCAACTATATCTTTTTTGAGATGCGGTGACCAGTATTGTCACAGAATTGCAAACGAATGCAGATCCCTAATATATATATATATATATATATATATATATATATTTATAGCAAACAAAAAAACTTTTTGGCACTATCGTCTCCTCAAGTGCTATCTGCTCATATATTTGTCAAAAAGAACCCCCAACGTAATAACGTGGGAGACAACTAGCACTCCTTACATATAATAATCCAATTTAAATACCCCACAATATTTAAAAATATCAACTTTTTATTAGTATTTTGACACTCACCTTACAAATATATTAGTACAAAATTATATCAAATACATTATTTTTACATACATTAAAATTTCTAATAAGTCCAATGAATGTTAGCCCTCAATTCTCACCTAAGTACTAAACTCAATCTTACCCTCATTGGACTATTATCCTCTCTTTAGTGTTGTACTTGGTCTTCTGTAATGAATCCACCACTTAATTATTAAACATTTTTATCTGCATAGCTTAATTACTACTGCTATGCCCATCAATCTTAACAAAAATTAGTGGTGTATTCTGTTTTAATGGTTCCATCTTCCATCCCAACAAGGACCTTGTTTCGCCAATGTTGGCTTCTTCAGGGGAATACTTGCATAGAGACCAAACATCAACAAAAACCAATGTCTTCTATTTCATATATCTGGACTTTAAAGGAGTGGATTCAGACCAACACATTCAATTCACTCCGGCTAAGTAGCTCCAAATTTTAATTGTTAGAAAACTCCCGAATATGAATGTGAACCTTTGCCTCATCACAAATTCGTCTCTACCGGCGTCAACCATGGATATATACTTTCAAAGAATGTTCACTGGTTCTTATCACCTTTTCTTCCACAGTAAAACTACTATATTTTCACAATGATGTTACAGGTTCAAGCTCTTCTCTCAAACTTCCAAATGACTCTCAAAGCAACTGCACGCTACCACTGTTCAATTTCTTCTCACTTAACTTCAAAGTCGTGGTTGAGAATTACCAGGAACGACTTTGAAGTTAAGTGAGAAGAAATTGTGATGAGGCAAAGGTTCACATTCATATTCGGGAGTTTTCTAACAATTAAAATTTGGAGCTACTTAGCCGGAGTGAATTGAATGTGTTGGTCTGAATCCACTTCTTTAAAGTCCAGATATATGAAATAGAAGACATTGGTTTTTGTTGATGTTTGGTCTCTATGCAAGTATTCCCCTGAAGAAGCCAACATTGGCGAAACAAGGTCCTTGTCGGGATGGAAGATGGAACCATTAAAACAGAATACACCACTAATTTTTGTTAAGATTGATGGGCATAGCAGTAGTAATTAAGCTATGCAGATAAAAATGTTTAATAATTAAGTGGTGGATTCATTACAGAAGTCCAAGTACAACACTAAAGAGAGGATAATAGTCCAATGAGGGTAAGATTGAGTTTAGTACTTAGGTGAGAATTGAGGGCTAACATTCATTGGACTTATTAGAAATTTTAATGTATGTAAAAATAATGTATTTGATATAATTTTGTACTAATATATTTGTAAGGTGAGTGTCAAAATACTAATAAAAAGTTGATATTTTTAAATATTGTGGGGTATTTAAATTGGATTATTATATGTAAGGAGTGCTAGTTGTCTCCCACGTTATTACATTGGGGGTTCTTTTTGACATATATATATATATATATATGACAAAGTCAACCAAAATGCTCTCGTCTGCATTTCAAAGAGATTTTTTTGCAGATTTGTCAGCATTTTGAATGACTTTCTCTTCACTATCTCTAGCCTATCAATATTCTTTCTGTGGTATGTCCTAAGGAACTGACCTCAGTACTCTAGATCAGCGATTCTCAACCGGTGTGTGTGTGTGTGTGTGTGTAAGGTTGCTTCTCTGTGTCTGTGTGTGGTGTATATGTGAGACAGGAAGGGTGCTTGTGTGTGGCGTGTATATGAGACAGGGAGGGTGCTTCTGTGTGTGTGTGTGGCATGTATATGAGACAGGAAGGGTTGCTTCTGTGTGTGTGTGTGTGGCATGTATGTGAGGCAGGGAGAGTGCTTCTGTATGTGTGTGGTGTGTATGTGAGGGTGCTTGTGTGTGTCAGTGTGTGTGTGTGAGAGAGAGAGATGGAGCATGTTTTTGGCTGTGGCTGTGAGAGAGAGATGGGGCATGTGTGTGATTGATCCTGTTTGTAAGTGAGATAGAGAGAACATGTGTGTGATTGAGAGCTTGTGTGTAAGTGAAATAGAGCATGTGTGTGATTGAAAGCCTTTGTGTAAGTAAGAGAGAGCGAGAGCATTGTGTGATTGAGACTGGTCAGAGAAGTGATGTGTGTGTGTGTGAGAGAGAGAGAGAGAGAGAGACTGGTTGGGGAGATGATTGGTGTGTGAGAGACAGAAACTGGTCTGAGGGTGTGACTGGTATGTGTGTGTGTGTGTATGTGAGAGAGAGAGAGAGAAGAGACTGGTTGTGGTCCCTAAGGAAGAGGACCGTGAGGATAGCTTCAGCTGCTGCTTCTGATGTGGTCTGCAAGGGGAAGGAGTAAGAGAACTACTGGAGAGGGTAGGTAAAGTAGCTTTTAAAGTTCATTTTTCTTGATTGTCATTTTAATTATTGGGTATTATGTGATATGTCTGCTGTTTTGAAGTATGTTATTGCTGTTTGAAGAATTTTTAATAATTTTTAAGAGTTTTTAATTGTTAGATAATGTTCTGTTCATCAGCATTTTTTAAAATATTTTTTCATATAGTTTTACAATTATTTCTGTGTGAGAATCTATAACAGCTTGGCTTTTTCTGTTTTCCTAATTGGAGGTGTATTGGTGTTTAGGGTCTGGTTTAATATTTGTAGTGTTGCCTTTTATAGGTAGGGTTGTTTCATTTGAGTGCTTGCCATAATGCAGGTATAACTTTGTGCGGATTAGTTTGTGTGCATTATTGCAGATCCTGGAACTTTGTTAGGTGCTATATCTCAGCTTCCGTTTCTCCAGGTTTGTTCTGCATGCGGAGTGGCTTTTTTTGGGTTTTCATTCCAGTTTGTGTCTTCATATTTGTAATTTGTAGTCTTTCTGTATTTGGTGAAGGTCGATTTTGTGTGTATGACTGAGGTGAGATATTTAACTAGCATGTAGGCACATAAAATGCCTCATTTTATTTGTTGGGTTTTCTCAATTGGACATGCATTGGTGGTGAACTGCTGTCTTTTTATAAGTAGGGCTATTGCATCTGGTAGTAGAGGGAGTTTGTGTTGCTGTTATTGAGATAACACCAGAATACCTTTTTTGTATGGTGACTTGTGTTGTATGGAGAATGTTCTAGTTCTGCTTTACACCCATTACTGAGGGTCAAGGGTGGGGGTGGGGGCTAGCCCTGAGACTGTCATGTGTTCAGTGTGTCTCGCATGTGAGGACAATCTATCAGCTGTGTCCCAACAGAAAAAAGGTTGAGAACCACTGCTCTAGATGAGGCCTCACCAATGATCTGTGAAGAGACATTATCACCTTTTTTCCTTCTGGTTATGTCTCTTCCTATTAGGGATGTGCAAAGCCCAAGGCTATCAGTTTGGGCTTCATTTTTGGTAGCAAAACAGTACAATAAGGCAGTGACAGCCCTCTAGTTCTGGTCACTGCTTTATTGTACTGTGTTGCTACCTTGAGATTGTCAGACAATATCAGTTTATTTCAGCTCTTCACCACTATCACAGGGCTTCTCAAACTGTGGGTCAGGACCACAAATGGGGTCACAAAACCTTCAGCTGGGGTCACAAGTGCCTGAGAGGACAGCATTCTTCAAGCAGCAGAATCAGCATTAGTAGTGAAGACAGTGTGGGACCCGTGGAAATCAGCGTGAGCATACACTTACAGGCCCTGTGCTGCTCCTACCCTTGCATGAGTTTGGGGCCACCACAGGGTCTGTGAGCTTGAACTGCCTCAGAGACTCCATGCTGACTTTTATTATTAATACTGCTGCTGCTTGCAGATTCCTGTCAGGTTAAGCACCAGCAATGTGGAGAAGGGTGGGCTGAGATTACATAGGCTAGTGGATATTGTTACTTCTCCTCTCTCCTCACCCACCACTGACCTATCTGAGAGAAAAATGTTGCCTCTGTCAGCAGCCTGCCTTCTCTTCCCAGTCCCACCAGTTGTCATCCACCCTTGGTCCAGGATCAAAAGGAAAATGTTGCCACTGACTCTGACCAGGGCAATATTTGAAAGAGGGGCTTTTTGAAGGGAGAGATCAGATACAGGAGAGGTATGAAGGTTGAATCAACTGGAGAAGGATTGGCTGTGGAGGGTAAGGAAGGAATGAAAGAAGATCAACTGGGGGATGTAAGAGAGGATCTGGGGTGATTCACAATTATTTTTTTTTGGGGGGAGGGTAATGTGAGAGAAGGGTTGGAAGGGAGGTTTGGTAGGTTAGAAAGAAGGGATGAACAATGGGATGAGAGGGAGGAGATTTATTTATTTAAAATCTTTTCTATACTGTCGTTAAGCAGGTGCCATCACAACGGTTCACAATAGGGCACCTAACTATATGTTGTATAGAGTGTCTAGAGTTCTAACAATTAAACAGGTGCCATAAAAAATACTGTAACATAGTTTCATAACAAATATTATTTGATGGGTGTTATAAGTCATGTCCAGTTTTCTCTGTCTCAGCTATAAGATAAAGTATTACTTGACTAGTTCTTTGTTGTTTAAAGATAAAAGAGAATTAGAGTATAAAAATGAGAAACACACGCATTAAGAAAAAAGGTGTGTGTGTGTGTGGGAGTTTGACTGACTGCAACCAACATTTCCCTGGGTTCTCCACTCAATTCTCTTTGTGGTATGCTTGCTTAAATAGCCATGTTTTTAAACTTTTTCTGAAGGTTTTGATGTTTCCTTGCAGTCTGATTTCTAACAGCATATTGTTCCATATTGGGTGTCCTGCTAGGGCTAGGGCCCTATCCCTTACTTGAGTTAGTCTGGCCGTCTTAACTGAGGGAATAGTTAGCAGTGCTTTGTTTGCTGATCTCAGGTTTCTGTGTGGTGTATGTATGCGGAGGGCTGTGTTTAACCACTCTGCTTTTTCCGTCGTGTATTACTTTATGTATGGTGCATAAAGTCTTGTATTGTATTCTTTGTTCAATGGGTAACCAGTGTAGTTCTAGTAAAATTTTGGTTATATGTTCTCCTACTTTTACCAGTTAAATTTCTTGCAGTGTTTTGTAGTATCTGTAGTGGTCTTATTGTGGTGTATGGTAGGCCCAGTAGTAGGACATTACAGTAGTCAGTACTGGAAAAGATTAAGGCTTGAAATACTGAGTGGAAGTTGATAGGTGTTAGTAGCGTTTTTAGTCACCTAAGAGTCACAAGTTTGGCATATCCCTCTCTTACTTTTTGAGAAATGTGTTGTTTCATATTTAGTTCTGAATCGATTATCACTCCCAGGTTTCGTACTTTCTCAGCTAGTTGTATCTTTTGGTTATTATTGAGTGTAATTGGGTTCTGAATTATCGCTATGTTTTTTCGTTCAAGGTGTAAGAATTCAGTTTTCTCTATATTGATAACTAGTTCCATTTGATTTAGAAGTTGTTTTATTATATCTAGGTACATGTTGGCTAAGTTTAGTGTTTTCTCAATTATGTCATCAATTGGGAGTATTAACTGAATATCGTTGGCATAGATATAGTGCGAAATTCCTAATCCAGCTAGCAGGTGACATAAAGGCAGCATGTATATGTTGATTAGTGTGGCAGATAGGGCAGATCCCTGTGGAACACCTGTTTGAAGGGTTATTTTCTCTGACATTACGTCTTTGATTTGTACTTGGAAGTATCTGTTTTTTAGGTATGATTTAAACCACTTGAGTGTTTTGTTGCTTAATCCTATTTCTTCTAATCTATTTATTAGTATGTCATGGTTTACTGTGTCGAATGCCGCTGATAGATCAAGCATTACTAAAATGTACTGTTTATCGCTGTCAAACCCTCTCATGATGTTGTCTGTTAGTGCAAGCAGTAGTGTTTCAGTGATGAAGTTTTTGCAGAAGCCATGTTGTGATGGGTACAGAATATTATTGCTCTCTAAGTGTTCTGCTAATTGCTTTTGTATGTTTTTTTTCTATTAATTTTGCAATTAAGGGTAGGTTTGATACTGGTCTATAATTGCTCAGGATTAGATGGTCGCTGGTTTTTTTCTTTAAAATTGGTTTTACTATTGCCCCTTTTAGTGAGTCTGGCATGTTTCCTTCCTTTAGTGATAGGTTAATGATTTTTGTTAAAGTTGGAGAGACTATGTTGGCTACTTATTTTAAGTCTATGGTTGGAATTAAAGCTTGTGCATGTGGGGTGGGGTTTAGTTATTTTAGCATTGATTCAACTTCTATTTCGGATATTTCGTCGAATGTTTCCCATTGTTTAACATCTCTTTTTTGCATATTGATTTTTTGTTTAGTTATTTTTTGAATCTTTGTTTTTAGATTTGTGATTTTGTCATTAAAGAAAGTAGCTATTTCATTGCATTTCACTACTGGTAGGCTTTGTGAAGCGTCAGTTTTGACAGTTGTGAGATTTTTTACTATGGTGAACAGGGCTCTTGGATTATTTGCAAATTTCTCTATTTTAGTGCTGTAATATTGTTTCTTTGCGTTGAGAATTACTTGTTTATAGTAAGATAGCTGTTTCCTATATTTAGTCAGGGTTGTTTTATTACTTTTCCATTCCTTCTCCTTTTTCCTTAGGTTTCTTTTGACTACCTTTATCTTTTCACTATGCCAGGGGTTTGTTTCTTTGGGTTCTTTGACGCTGATCCGTTTTATTGGGTTTATCTCGTTTGCTAAGTATTTGGTTGTTTGTGTCCACGTTGTCGTGGCAGAGTCACAGTCGGTGTAGTCTATTTCAGCTAGTTTTTCTTCTAGTTTGTCTTTCAGGGTGTCTATGTTGTATGGAGGATTGTATTTGAATTCAGTGGGTTCTTTATTTGTGTCGTTTGTTTTTCCATAAATTTGATACAGGATTCTATTAGGAAGTGGTCTGATCATGGTATCGGTGTATATTCTGATTTGATTTGTTAAATGTTAAATCAAGAGAGTGTCCTGCTTTGTGGGTGGGTTTATCAGTAGTTAGGATGAAAGAAGCTATTTTAGCCAAAAAATCTTCATTCAAAAATTGGAAGAAGGATCCAACAGAAGAAAATAGGATAAAGCACAAACGTTGGCAAGTTAAATGTAAAACATTGATAAAACAGGCTAAGAGAGAATTTGAAAAGAAGTTGGCTGTAGAGGCAAAAACTCACAGTAAAAACTTTAAAAAATATATCCGAAGCAGAAAGCCTGTGAGGGAGTCAATTGGACCGTTAGATGATCGCGGGGTTAAAGGGGCACTTAGAGAAGATAAGGCCATTGCGGAAAGATTAAATGATTTCTTTGCTTCGGTGTTTCCTGAAGAGGATTTTGGGGAGGTACCCGTAATTGAGAAGGTTTTTATGGGTAATGATTCAGATGGACTGAATCAAATCACGATGAACCTAGAAGATGCGGGAACATGGCGGATCCACAGCGTCGTGCCGCTCCGGGGACGCCGGAGGAAGATAGCAAGAAGATGTTGCGGCAGCAAAACGTCCATCAGGCCCGGAGGGAGTCACCATAGTGGTAAGGAGGGCAGAGTGAGGTCATCGAGCAGCGACGGATGCAACAAATTTACTATTTTAAAAGATTTATGTATGTTTGCCAACTTACCATAAATTTTTATTTCTGGTAATTAGGTGGCATAAGTGGTATTTTTAAACATACTTCTTTTGTAGTACTGATTAGGTTGGAGGTCTGGATGAATTGGGAGGAGAAGGATCTTGATGACCTGGAGAAGGACAAACTGATGGACTAATTAGTAAACTTGTTAATTTCATTTATATGCTCATGTTTTAAAATTGGCTGACTTACATGTGTAAAATGAACTTACATGTGTAGATCCTACATTACTTTCACAATTAAAATATACACAGATATTTTAAAAATGGGTAAGAAATGTATGCACGTTCAATGCATTGAAATAATCATTTTCAATTACCTGTACATGTATGTTGCAGGGTACAACAAAAAATAAGTGAATAAATACATGTACATGTAACATACATGGATAATTAAAATATTATGGCAAAACTATGCATTACGTGGCAGATTTTAAAAGCCCTATGTGCGGAAATCCAGGAGGATTTATGTGCGTAGGGAGGTTATGTGCGACGGGCCTATTTTCAAAAGGCCCAGCAGTGCATGTAAAGCCCCGGGACATGTGTAAGTCCCAGGGCTTTACTGAATGGGTGGGCAGTGGGTGGGGCTGGGTGGGGCATGACGGGTCGCAGGCAGAGTTGAGGCCTATGGCACAGCGACCTTTGCTGCTGTGCCGGGGGATCACGTGCCGGCAATTGTTCGGCGCGCGCAATCTACATCTGCCCAGAGGAAGGCACAACTTATAAAATAAAGGTTAAGGGTGTTTAGGTAGGGCTGGGGGGCGGGTTAGGTAGAGGAAGGGAGGAGAAGGTGGGGGGGTGGAGGGAACGGGGAAAGCCAGCAGGGCTCCCCAAGGGCTCAGCGTGCGCAAGGTGCACTATTGTGCACCCCCTTGCTGCGCGCACATGTTATAAAATCGGGCGTGCATTTGTGCGTGCCGGGTTGCGCACACAAATGTATGCCCACGTGTAGGTATTAAAATCCGGCCCTACATGCGTATATGCTGTCATATACTGGTGTTTGAAAGTTATCCTCAGAAGTTGCAATTTTCTGTGCATAACTTTTATTTTGCAACTCATATGCAAATAACTGCACCTCATAGAGCAGGTCTAACTTAGCCGGTTCTAACTTTATAGGTAGAGATGTTGAAGCTGTTTAGGGTGAAATATACTCATACTATGCTAAACTAGATATGTCAAATACACCTGCTTTCCTAGATGTGACCAACCTGTATGCTACTTCATAAAAGATTCAAAAAAATGTAAATCATCTTTCAGAAACAGTACTTATTTTTCAATGCAAACACATTGGAAGGCATATCATGCAAGGAACTGGAAAAGAACATTGTTTTAAAATTGTAGAAGGGCTAAAAGATAAATTATGTTTCTCAAAATCCCCTGCATTCAACATTTTCTAGTAAATCGGGCCCCTCTGCAATGTCATTGTCATGAATGTTAGTAAAATATTGGGGGGTTTTTTGTTAGAAACACAGCTATTAAAGAATATTAAAGAGGCTTGAATGAACTTAATTTGCACCAAAAAGAAAGTGACTTTCAGGCATATTTTAAAAGCCCCATGCACGCCAAAGCCAGGAGATACATGCACAAGTTGGGCCAGTGGCCCAGCGCACGCCGCGCAGATTTTAAAAAGTGTCCATGTACACGCATATATCTCCCACTATGCGGACAAGTCAAAGGTTCAGAAAATGTGATGGGTGTGGGTGTGATCTGGGCAGGAAATGGGCGAGTCAGGGGAAGGCCAGGCAATGTGCGCGAAACTACTTATACGCAGAGGCACACACCCAGGTCCCCTGCCTCACAACTTTATTACTGCTATGGATGGCGTGTAAGTACAAAAACTAAAAAAATCTAGGCTTGTCAGTGGGGTTTTAACGGATGGGTCTAACAGAGATAAGAGAGGGTAATAAATTAGGGAGATGGTTGGAAGTCTTATCCCTACACTGGGCAAACTGGAAATGAACTGGGAAAACTAGGTATGGCCTCAGCGTGCATTTCTTATAAAATTCTTTCACTTACACGGTAGACATGACATTTATGTGCACATGCATGCGTCCATTTAAAATTGTGCACACACGTACGTGCATTCAGCCTATTTTATAACATACACACACATACGCACGTATGCTATAAAATTGCCATGTCTTTGGATGTGGGCCAGCAAACGCACATACATTTGCACCTGCATGGCTGTTTAAAAGTTACTGGGCATATATCGTACTGTTTTTCAATAGGATTAGCAAATTTATAGTGAGAACACCAGTTCAAATGGCTATTGAGAATGCTATAGGGAAAAATGCTATAGGGAAAAATAACCCATGCTATAATTACACAATGTTGGGTTCCATATTAGGTGCTACAACCCAAGAAAGAGATCTAGGCGTCATAGTGGATAACACATTGAAATCGTCGGTTCAGTGTGCTGCGGCAGTCAAAAAAGCAAACAGAATGTTGGGAATTATTAGAAAGGGCATGGTGAATAAAACGGAAAATGTCATAATGCCTCTGTATCACTCCATGGTGAGACCGCACCTTGAATTGTGTACAATTCTGGTCGCCGCATTTCAAAAAAGATATAATTGCGATGGAGAAGGTACAGAGAAGGGCTACCAAAATGATAAGGGGAATGGAACAACTTCCCTACGAGGAAAGACTAAAGAGGTTAGGACTTTTCATCTTGGAGAAGAGACAACTGAGGGGGGACATGATAGAGGTGTTTAAAATCATGAGAGGTCTAGAACAGGTAGATGTGAATCGGTTATTTACTCTTTCGGATAGTAGAAAGACTAGGGGGCACTCCATGAAGTTAGCATGGGGCACATTTACAACTAATCGGATAAAGTTCTTTTTTACTCAACGCACAATTAAACTCTGGAATTTGTTACCAGAGGATGTGGTCAGTGCAGTTAATATAGCTGTGTTTAAAAAAGGATTGGATAAGTTCTTGAAGGAGAAGTCCATTACCTGCTATTAAGTTCACTTAGAGAATAGCCACTGACATTAGCAATGGTAGCATGGAATAGACTTAGTTTTTGGGTACTTGCCAGGTTCTTATGGCCTGGATTGGCCACTGTTGGAAACAGGATGCTGGGTTTGATGGACCCTAGGTCTGACCCAGTATGGCATTTTCTTATGTTCTTATGTTCCTATTTATCCTTTGATTTTGAATAGCAACTGATCATAAAAAGAATTAGAATATACATATTTTTTTCTGAATTATAGTTTTGAGCAATTTCCCAGTTCTTATACCATATTAATTTACCTATATTGTCCAGTTAGATATTTTCCAGTATTTTGTAGTGCCATCACATTCGCTTTCATTCGACAAACTTTACTGTCCACATCTCCAGGTACTAATGTTTAATAATATAGATCAGTTCAGCTAGCACACTTTCTGGTTCCCAAAGGATCCATGGCACATAGTTTTAGTTAATAGTATTTTTCTTGATGTAGCTATGTTGAGGTTGTCTACTAACAATTTCCTTTCCAATCAGTATCTCAGTTCTTATCCCCGGGGCAGTCATCTTTATTATTTTTTCTTTTTTTTAATTTCTCATCGACTTTAAAAACTGACACAAACTCAGCAATGCTTTAATGTAGTGTATATTTGCCATGAAGGTTAAATTAAATAGTTCCTTTAACATACTGAATAATTACATGAATATTCAAGTCAGACTTATTAGCAAAACTGGCATATAAATAATAGAAAATTAATTATATCTACATTTAGAAACAATTGCAATTGAAATAAATCTAGTTAATGTCTTTTACCTGCCAACATATTGTGGGCTGATATGAAATCATAAATAATATGAAACCGAGTTGTCTATTTATTTATTTATTTTTGCATTGCAACTGTAGTTTTAAAGTTTTGTTTCAAAATGGTGTTGCAGTACAGTTCCCATTACAATTAGAATGGAATACATATTTCTTTATCATCACTTTTCAATCTACAGTCAAGAAATTGAAAACTGACAAAATCTTTCCAGGATTCTTGCATTATATTTAATAGGCAATTTCAGTTACAACTATAAAACACTTCATTCTATATTACATTTTTTTGATTTATAAGTAGAATAGGGATTACATTCTAATAGAATATCATAGCTAAATTATCTTTCTTTATATGTGAATGTATCATGAATAGGATTTGAAATGAGAAGCAAACAAAACTATTTCCTCAATATAAGAAAACCTGTTAAATATTGACTTTCACACCTACCGGGAGAAAGAAGGAACCAAGCACATACAATGAACTTGATATGTTTATTTTTAAAATTAGGGACAGGTCTGGCAAAATTATTTTGGGGATGTGGCACATTTTCTGCCCACCCCGCTACCCTGCATTACTGCTCTGGACCTCTGAAGGTATCCCAATACTAGGGATGTGCAGGCAAAAAGTTTTTGTTGCGTACGCGATAGGTATTTGTGGGGGGTCAATTCCGTTACATGCGGAAGTATGGAGAATTCAATAAGTTGTCGATCTGTAAATACGTTACTACTAAATTAACTACAACTCCCACCCTCCTGACCCCCCCAAGACTTACCAAAACTCCCTGGTGGTCCAGCGGTGGGGTCCGGGAACTCACTCACACTCTCGGTGCTAGTTTCATCACGGCGCCGATAGCCTTTGTCACAGGGGCTACCGGTGCCATTGGTCAGCCCCTGTCACATGGCCATCGGCGCCATCTTGTGCTCCTACCATGTGACAGGGGCTGACCAATGGCACCGGTAGCCCCTGTGACATAGTATGGGCTAAGGCTATCGGGACCATTTTACGTGCCTCCATGTCATGGATTTCTTCCATAATCCCTTATGTATATCCTTCATGGAACATGCTGGCACTGGTGTGGTTGTAGAGGGTGAACCCTAAGGAGCGATTGCAGGAGCATTATTCACTCTCTCTACCTGCACTGCCTGTTCTTCGTCACCATCTTCAGTTTACTCTGTCCTCCCCCATCAATAAACAGAATGCAAAGACACTACTGTATATTTCTCAAAAATATTCTTTGACTAACATCCCTTCAATATCTTCCAATCCAGGCATTGCAAGACAATATTCTTCATCTCAATCAGTTGATGAAAACAGTTCCTTATAGCCTTAGCAGGGTAGTAAGTAATGAAGAGTGTGTGCCTGGTTTTCAGCATTGCTCTTCTGCTACCTCTGCCTTGGATTCCTCTCACACTGTTTCCCTTTGTTCCAAAACAGAAGAGAGAGAAACTGACTCAACAGTCTGTGGTGGCACATGCTCTCTAAATTTCAAATTCTTCCAGGTAAACCTACTGACTGTCATTCTGGATTTAAAGAAGTCCTGCTTCAACTTAAGTGCAGAACTACTTGTTTTATTAATGCTGCCAACCCTGCCAACATTCCCTTTCCTTCCTCTGCCTTTCACTGGCACGATGGAACTTGTCACTGCCAGTGCCTGGGGGTTTGGATATTACAAAGGTTTTAGCTTTATTAGTAGTACTATAACTGACTATACAGTACACTCATTGACTGTACTACTCTGGTGTGTGTGTGTGTGTGTGTGTGTGTGTGTGTGTGTGTGTAGAAATACATACAAACAAAGATAATGCAATGTCAAGCTGTGCACTTTTTACACTGCTGAGATTGCTGACAGTTTCAACAAAACACTGTCAGCCTGGTATGCTTCACTCTCTGTGCATTGTTCACCTCACTGGACTGGTACTGCCTACCCAGACAGAGAAAAAAAATATATATCTCTTCATTGAATGTTAGAGAGATGCTGGAGGGTTAGCAGCTAGACTGCAGAGCCAGGAATCTGCATCTCTCCCCACTCTCTCCCATCCACACCCAGATCCTGCCTCCACCTGTTACGATTCCTCCTGTAGCCGCGCCACAGGAAGCATCTCACCTTTTTCTGGAGGCCGCTCCGAAGCCAGGGCCTCGCCTGAGCAAGTGTCCGGGTCCTGCTCCACGGCCCGGGAGGCCTTCGGTGTTGTTCGGGGCTTACTCAAGGCCTGCTCCACTGCAGCCTGGATGCTCTGGTGTGGGCCATGCCCTTCTCCTAAGGGGCGGGCCCACGGCTCCTCTCCACTCTTATAGAGCCAGCGAGGGACAGCCCATCTGGACTCCTCCCAGGGAGTTGCCTGCTCCTGGGCTATAAAAGCTTTGCTCCAGCACTCATGCTTTGCCTTGCATTAGAGTTACATGTCTCTGGATGTCTACTTGTCCAGTGCGCCATCAGGCCTTCGTTGTTTGTTTCAGCTTGATGTCTGGTGTCTTGCACGTCCTGATGTCTCCTGATGTTTCTTGATGTTTGTTCCTGATCCTGATGTTTTAATCTTGCTTCAGACTGCCGGTGTGCAGTAACCTGCTTCAGACTGCTGGTGTGCAGTACCTTACCCCTGGACTGCTTTGTGCAGCATTATTCCTTTCCTGCGCTAGTCCCGCTCCTGCAGGTGTAGGACAGGGTGGTCCGTGACCAGACCAGTGGTACTGGCTGTATAGGGCGCCCTGAGGGACAGTGCCAACGTCTGATCCTCCCAAGCTTCAGAGTCTACGTCTACAGTCTGTGGTTCCTGAGTCTTCGTCATCTGTTTCTGAACCTTCGTCTGCCCATGCCCTGAGTCCGGCCTGCTGCCTCTTGCCATCCCAGCGACAGGTCCGAAAGGGCCGGGAACGGTCAGAGGACTGTTCATCACCAACACTCCACAGTTGGTTCCAGAGGCATGCAGGTCCGGCTGGGGTAGGGCTGTCTCTCGCCACCCACGCTACACCTACCCTTGGCACGGGATCGTGCCAGGGGCCCAAGGGCACACTCCCTCTGAGGGGTACCACTCTCCTAGCACTCCCCGGTAACACTGCCCTCCCCCATGGAATAGTAAAATCATCAGGAAAGTGCCATTGCTGGCACTGCCTGCCTTTATCTGCTCACTATCACAGTGAGTGAGACTAGGACATCACAGACTAGGAGGCAGCCAAAAAGCTTTTTCCTAAAGTTGAAAAAAAACTTTTAAAAACTCAAAAACTGTGTCCTTCCCAGAAAGAAATGCACAGTATTTCTCACATATGCTCAGACTTCAGGATCAGCATAACTGGATCTAAAGAGCAGTGATAGGCTCGATTAGAAAAATGCATCACTATGATGTGTCGTCTCAGTGGTCTCCTTGCCAACATGTCCTGCCCAGGCTCTGACAAGCGATTATATAGAAATATAACAATATAATCCTTTCAATCAATTTCTTTTTATACTCAATTTTATTTAAAACACAATTCAATATGACAAAATACAAAATAACATAAAATTACATAAAGAAGGATGCACCATCCAAAGACAATATCTAGATATCAAATATCAGTCATACATACTATCAGCCATACCTAATCTTTTTCTCCATACCTACAAAAACATTCATAAATAATAATCTAAAACATTTCAGTACTATTTTTATTAATCCAAAACTCCTTCATTAATACAAATCCCTCTGACAAAGCCATGAGCTCATACATGATTCACAAGGAAGGTTGATATAGTTACTTACAATTGTTCCCTATTGATTTCTATTACCCATAGATTTCAAAGGCTCATAGAAATGAATAGGGAACACAATGAAGGAGTCAAATATGATTTGTTTCATTCATTGGATCCCTCCATTTGTTTCAAGGACCAAGAAAAGAAATAAATGTGGTCCTATTCATTTCAGAATGCCCATTCATTTAAAATGAATGCACATTCCTATCAATTTTTATATAGACAAAAGCTGAGAAAAACCTGTTAATACATTAGACCTTAATTCTTATATTAACAATATTTAATTGTTTATCCTATAACTCGGTCATTTGTATTCACAAAGGACATATCTACATTTATCCATTATTGAATTATAAAATACAGAGGAAAGTATTCTACACTGTCTAATTTGTTCATGCTATTCTGCTGCAACCTGTTAATCCTCAGTTTCGCTTAGAAAATAGGTTAATTGAAGATATATTTAAGATAAAATTAAATTAGTTTTTATTAGGTATGGTCATACTTTGATGTGTTAAACCTGTAGTAAGTCTTCATGCTTAATATGCATGACTGCAGAATAGAACAGAGCTCCGGAGTCTCAATGCGTGGATGAGACGATGGTGCAAGGAAGAGGGATTCAGTTTTGTTAGGAACTGGGGAACCTTTTGGGGAAGGGGGAGTCTCTTCCGAAGGGATGGGCTCCACCTTAACCAGGGTAGAACCAGACTGCTGGTGCTAACCTTTAGAAAGGAGATAGAGCAGCTTTTAAACTAGAACAAAGGGGAAAGCCGACAGTCGCTCAGCAGCGCATGGTTCAGAGAGAGGTATCTTTAAAGGATACTAATGATGCATTACAATTAGGGCATCCCGACAGTGAGGTTCCAATAATTAGAAAAGTAGTCCAAGTGCCTGTAACTAAAAACTCACCTGAGCTAAAAAATTCTAACATCCCTATCAATTAAAAAGCAGAATAAAAATACAAACAAAAAACAAACTTTGAAATGTTTGTATGCTAATGCCAGAAGTCTAAGAAGTAAGATGGGAGAATTAGAATGTATAGCTGTAAATGATGACATAGACTTAATTGGCATCTCAAAGACATGGTGGAAAGAGGATAACCAATGGGACAGTGCTATACCGGGGTACAAATTATATCGCAATGACAGAGAGGAGCACTCGGGAGGAGGTGTGGCGCTTTATGTCCGGGATTGCATAGAGTCCAACAGGATAAACATCCTGCATGAGACTAAATACAAAATTGAATCTTTATGGGTAGAAATCCCTTGTGTGTCAGGGAAGACTACAGTGATAGGGGTATACTACCGTCCACCTGGTCAAGATGGTGAGATGGACAGTGAAATGCTAAGAGAAATTAGGGAAGCTAACCAAATTTGTAGTGCAGTAATAATGGGAGACTTCAATTACCCCAATATAGACTGGGTAAATGTATCATCGGGTCACACTAGAGAGATAACGTTCCTGGATGGAATAAATGATAGCTTTATGGAGCAATTGGTTCAGCAACCGACGAGAGAGGGAGCAATTTTAGATCTAATTCTCAGTGGAGCACAGGACTTTTTGAGAGAGGTAACGGTGGTGGGGCCGCTTGGCAATAGTGATCATAATATGATCAAATTTGATTTAATGACTGGAAAAGGAACAGTGTGCAAATCCAAGGCTCTCGTGCTAAACTTTCAAAAGGGAAACTTTGATAAAATGAGAAAAATTGTTAGAAAAAAACTGAAAGGAGCAGCTACAAAAGTAAAAAATGTCCAAGAGGTGTGGTCATTGTTAAAAAATACCATTCTAGAAGCACAGTCCAGATGTATTCCACACATTAAGAAAGGTGGAAAGAAGGCAAAACGATTACCGGCATGGTTAAAAGGGGAGGTGAAAGAAGCTATTTTAGCCAAAAGATCTTCATTCAAAAATTGGAAGAAGGATCCAACAGAAGAAAATAGGATAAAGCATAAACATTGGCAAGTTAAATGTAAGATGTGATATCCTGGATGAATGTCGGTATATAAAAATTTTAAATAAATAAATAAATAAATAAATAAGACATTGATAAGACAGGCTAAGAAAGAATTTGAAAAGAAGTTGGCTGTAGAGGCAAAAACTCACAGTAAAAACTTTTTAAAATATATCCGAAGCAGAAAGCCTGTAAGGGAGTCAGTTGGACCGTTAGATGATTGAGGGGTTAAAGGGGCACTTAGAGAAGATAAGGCCATCGCGGAAAGATTAAATGATTTCTTTGCTTCGGTGTTTACTGAAGAGGATTTTGGGGAGGTACCCGTAATGGAGAAGGTTTTCATGGGTAATGATTCAGATGGACTGAATCAAATCACGGTGAACCTAGAAGATGTGGTAGGCCTGATTGACAAACTGAAGAGTAGTAAATCACCTGGAACGGATGGTATACACCCCAGAGTTCTGAAGGAACTAAAAAATGAAATTTCAGACCTATTAGTAAAAATTTGTAACTTATCATTAAAATCATCCATTGTCCCTGAAGACTGGAGGATAGCAAATGTAACCCCAATATTTAAAAAGGGCTCCAGGGGCGATCCGGGCAACTACAGACCGGTTAGCCTGACTTCAGTGCCAGGAAAAATAGTGGAAAGTGTTCTAAACATCAAAATCACAGAACATATAGAAAGACATGGTTTAATGGAACAAAGTCAGCATGGATTTACCCAGGGCAAGTCTTGCCTCACAAATCTGCTTCACTTTTTTGAAGGAGTTAATAAACATGTGGATAAAGGTGAACCGGTAGATATAGTATACTTGGATTTTCAGAAGGCGTTTGACAAAGTTCCTCATGAGAGGCTTCTAGGAAAAGTAAAAAGTCATGGGATAGGTGGCGATGTCCTTTCGTGGATTGCAAACTGGCTAAAAGATAGGAAACAGAGAGTAGGATTGAATGGGCAATTTTCTCAGTGGAAGGGAGTGGACAGTGGAGTGCCTCAGGGATCTGTATTGGGACCCTTACTGTTCAATATATTTATAAATGATCTGGAAAGAAATACGACGAGTGAGATAATCAAATTCGCAGATGACACAAAATTGTTCAGAGTAGTTAAATCACAAGCAGATTGTGATAAATTGCAGGAAGACCTTGTGAGACTGGAAAATTGGGCATCCAAATGGCAGATGAAATTTAATGTGGATAAGTGCAAGGTGATGCATATAGGGAAAAATAACCCATGCTATAATTACACAATGTTGGGTTCCATATTAGGTGCTACAACCCAAGAAAGAGATCTAGGTGTCATAGTGGATAACACATTGAAATCGTCGGTGCAGTGTGCTGCGGCAGTCAAAAAAGCAAACAGAATGTTGGGAATTATTAGAAAAGGAATGATGAATAAAACGGAAAATGTCATAATGCCTCTGTATCGCTCCATGGTGAGACCGCACCTTGAATACTGTGTACAATTCTTGTCGCCGCATCTCAAAAAAGATATAATTGCGATGGAGAAGGTACAGAGAAGGGCTACCAAAATGATAAGGGGAATGGAACAACTCCCCTATGAGGAAAGACTAAAGAGGTTAGGACTTTTCAGCTTGGAGAAGAGACGACTGAGGGGGGATATGATAGAGGTGTTTAAAATCATGAGAGGTCTAGAACGGGTAGATGTGAATCGGTTATTTACTCTTTCGGATAGTAGAAAGACTAGGGGGCACTCCATGAAGTTAGCATGGGGCACATTTAAAACTAATCGGAGAAAGTTCTTTTTTACTCAACGCACAATTAAACTCTGGAATTTGTTGCCAGAGAATGTGGTTCGTGCAGTTAGCATAGCTGTGTTTAAAAAAGGATTGGATAAGTTCTTGGAGGAGAAGTCCATTACCTGCTATTAAGTTCACTTAGAGAATAGCCACTGCCATTAGCAATGGTTACATGGAATAGACTTAGTTTTTGGGTACTTGCCAGGTTCTTATGGCCTGGATTGGCCACTGTTGGAAACATGATGCTGGGCTTGATGGACCCTTGGTCTGACCCAGTATGGCATTTTCTTATGTTCTTATGTTCTTAACATTTCCTCACTTTTATACTGTTGATATTAAGCATTCACTACAATCAAAATAAAGACTTACAAAATAATACCTTTTAATAACTTGTGTAAGTCAACATTTCTTGATAAAAAAATGAAAGTGAGAACCATAAGAACATAAGAAGTGCCATGCTGGGTCAGACAAAGTCCATCAAGGCCAGCAATCTCTGACAATGGCCAGTCTGGCTCACAAATACCCAGCAGATCTCCAATATTTGATATATTTCTTGTCTCCCAAAGATAAGCACTGGATTTCCCAAGTCTTCTTTGAAACTTGTCCAATCCTCTTTTAAACCCTCCTATGTTAGTTGCCTTGACCACATCCTCCGGCAACATATTCTATAGCTTGATTATGCACTGAGTGAAAAAATACTTCTTATGATTTCTGCCTGTTGCAATTTCATGGAAGGTCCCCTAGTCGTAGTGTTGTTTGAAAGAGTAAATATCTGTTTCCTATCTACCCATCCCCCCCCCCATACACATTCATGAGTTTATAAATTTTAATCATATGCCTCTTAGTCGTCTCTTTTCCAAGCTAAAGAACCCTAATTTGTTTAGCATCCCTCCATAAGGGAGATTTTCCATTCCCTTTCTCATTCTCTGTACATTTTCTGTGTCTGCTGTTTTTTTTCAGATGGGAATGACAAGAAATGCACAAAATACCCAAGGTTTGGTAGCACCATGGATCTATACAAACTAGATAATCTCACACATATTATGTTACAGGAAAAAACAATTGCCAGATCCTTATATTAAAAATATACATATGCAAGAAGTGCATGTGCATCTCCCATGCTTTCTCAACAAGACTGAGTATAGATAAATTCATACAGAAAGCACACATGCAATGACTTAGACTTATGAATAGCTTCCAAAAGGTTGAAATGAGCATGAACCTGAGAATTGTGAAAGGCAAATATGGGAGTTGTTCATTTCAGGTTTGTATTAGTGTGGTCAAGAAAATAAAACATTGATGTTTTCCTTATGGCATTAAAGAACCTTCTAAAAGGAATGGCATGCATACTGAAAGTAACTTTAGAAAAATAAGATGCAATGTGACAAAAATAGCATCAACATCTGATATATATTAATAGGGACAATGAAAACTGTCTTTTGTAGTTGAGAAAATTCCTTGAATAGCTTGGATTCATCTGAGCCAAATTATGGCCTGTCCTAGGCTGACACTGATTATCTGAATGATTGTGTTCAGATCAAGCTCAGACTAGTTTGCCAATCCTTAATTTGTACCAGTGAAAGAACAAAACCATTATAATAATTTAGCATTTTCAGTTAATAAGATTATTTGAAATTTGGGAGTCATCACTAAAAGAGCATGCAGGAAGAGGAGTTACCATGTATAAATCCATAAATGCCCTCCACTCTAGCCACATACAATCCCGCAAACACCTATTCATATGCATATTCATCTCCTATTCACTTCTGGAAATCTTTAGATGTAACATTCTTTTTTTGCTCAGAATTGGCCTATGTTCATTCTGGTTCACTACCAATATGAGAAGCATTGCTACTACAAAATAAAGATGAAAGTGGCAAATATCAAAGAAAATTCCACAGCTTAAAAAGCATGTAGGGAATTATACCAATGCCTGAAAAGGATTTTTAAAAACAAGTTAGTATAGCACAAAAAAATCTTTGTTTTATAATACCATAGATAAAACATAATAAATAATCTATACATATATAACCACTGGCAGCCATAAGCAACAAAAAATTCTTATACACATAAAACAGAATATAAAACTGAAAGAATCGGTTTGGAATTAAAATTGAAATCCTGACATGTTTTGGCAAAATGTAAAACTGCCTACTTCAGGAGAAAGTTTTTACAAAGATAAAGATGCAATCACTAGTCCTTGGTTCCAGGATACAAACCAGGTAGTACAGAATCCTAATAGATGTAACAACTCAAATGTACAGAAAGAATCCTGTGTTGTAGGAAAATATTCCAGGAAATATTCCAGACTGCAGTGTAATCAGCTGGAACTATCATACTAAGAAGTCAATTGAACAAAAATAAACAGTAAAATTATAGGCTTCACATCAAATTATGCATAACCCATCCTTTTAAGTAGACTAACCTTCAGAAATATAATATTGCACCTCAGTCTAAGAATCACTTTTTTCGGTTTGAGTTTGAAATGGGGATGGAGCACTGACTGTAATAAGAAAATAGAAGATAAAAATACTTAAGGGCAGATTTTAAACGCCCGGCGCGCATAAATTCTTGCCTTTACATGCGTGACCGGGCCTTATGTGTACAGGGTGAATCTTCCAAGATGCCCACCATATGCATAAAAGCCGGTACGTGCTCAAGTGCCTGGCCTCTTGGAAGGGGCGAGCCGGAAGGCGTGTTTTGGGCAGGCAGGGGCGGGGGACAGGCCGAGACAGCGCCATTGTTTACTATCCTGGAGCTTCGCTCGCCGGCCAGCTGCTGGCACGCACAACTTACTTCAGCTGGGGAACTAAAGTAAGTTGGCGAAAAAAGGTAAAAAAAAAAATGTTTAAATTTGGGGTTGGGGAGGGGGTAGGGAAGTTCCCGCCCAGTCCGATTCTTAATTGGAGAGGACTGGGAGGGAACTGGGGAAAGTAGCGATGCGTCGCTGCATGAAAGTAGCTAAAATGTATCCCACTTGCAAGCACCATGCACACATGCGAGCGCGGATTACAAAATCCGGCACACAGGTGCGCACAGCCTGCTAATTTAATAACATGCACGCCCAGCGCGCACATGTTATAAAATCTCGTGTCCATGTGCGTGCGCCTGGTAGTGAGCGCAAATGGAGGCGCTCGTGCATTTTTTTTTAAATCTACCCTATACTATAGTAGAAAAGAGTCACTGTGATTAAGAGATAAAAGTCTAAAGAAAATTATTGAACGGAAACAATTCAATGCTTATCACTCTATTTACTATTTGCTGCTTAGTGTTAATGGGAAAATAACCACAGTGGCAGCTTTGCTTGCCTTTCCTCCATGCTTCAGTCAAATCGTCAGTATATTCATTCACGTGCAAAAAGAACAACTGGTGAGAAATATCTCCATTTTAAACAGTGCAGGAAATGTGATATCACAGACGGCAAACAATCTTGTATACATAAAATGGAGAAATAGGCTTCATATTAGTATAAGAATGAAAATGAAAACAAACAGTATGGTATCAAAGGTATGAATCTGAAAAAAATACAAAAGGATAATAATATACAATCACAGAAAAAAATGGTATCAAGTAAGACTTGAATTTAAGGCCTATCTGTTAGAAGGCAGGAGCCTAGCTCTAAAGCTTAATGATGGTATTGAAGGAAACACTAAAATAGGCAAATAAATATAAGCAGGGGCTTCAGTAATAGAGATGTGAAATGAAAAAAATTCATTTTGGTTCATTCATTCATTTTGTTGAGACCAAAATTCACTTCATTTGTTTCAAACAAAAAAAAAATCTGTTTATTCATTTAATTAGTTTAACTGTATTCCATTAGGGGTAGATTTTAAAAGAAGCGCGATCAGCCTACTTTTGCTTGCGCATCAGACTCAAGCAAAAGTACGCTGGATTTTAGTAGATACGCGCGGAGCCGCGCGTATCTACTAAAATCCTGGATCGGCGCGCGCAAGGCTATCGATTTTGTATAGCCTGCGCGCGCCGAGCCGCGCTGCCTCCCCCCGTTCCCTCCAAGGCCGCTCCGAAATCGGAGCGGCCTTGGAGGGAACTTTCCTTTGCCCTCCCCTCACCTTCCCCTCCCTTCCCCTACCTAACCCACCCGCCCGGCCCTGTCTACACCCCCCCCTTACCTTTGTCGGGGGATTTACGCCTCCCGGAGGGAGACGTAAATCCCCGCGCGCCAGCGGGCCTGCTGCGCGCCGGGCCGCAACCTGGGGCGGGTACGGAGGGCGCGGCCACGCCCCCGGGCCGTAGCCACGCCCCGTACCCGCCCCCAAAACGCTGCCAACACGCCCCCGGAACGCCGCGACGACCGGGCCCTCCCCCCGACACGCCCCTGACACGCCCCCCTCCGAGAACCCCGGGACTTACGCGAGTCCCGGGGCTCTGCGCGCGCCGGGAGGCCTATGTAAAATAGGCTTCCCGGCGCGCAGGGCCCTGCTCGCCTAAATCCGCCCGGTTTTGGGCGGATTTAGGCGAGCAGGGCTCTGAAAATCTACCCCTTATTATTTATTATTATTTCCGTATTTTTCAATACTGACATTCATTTAGTAAAAACATCACATCAGTTTACATTTAACAAGAAAGTTAGCAACGGTGCTTTACAAATGCAATTATAGAGAATACAAAATGATATTAAACAAACTAGTAATTAAAGTAATCAATGGGGAAAGTATTGCAGCCTATGTTGGCTCCAATTCTCATGAAACTTGTGGGAAAAAAATATCAGAAGAGGAACATAAGTCCAAGATAACTAGATTGTGGCAAAGTGGCACCAAGAGATATGAATAGCCTAAGGTTTTGCAAAGGAGCAAAAAGTTACTAGCATTGGAAAGAGTTCTACAAAGCACCTTGAAAGAAGCAAAGAAGCAACAAAAAAGGGAAGAACATCCCAAGTCTCCAAAAAGGGCACCATCAATAGTGAAATGATCCCTTGATTACATCACAAGAGGCAAAGTGGCATCAGCATGCTAAGGCACCATGGAAGTTGAACAAAGAGAAAAGTTGGCAGGAAAAACCTCAAGGCACTGATAAAGGGTCCAATTATCAGAAAGAGTGACATCAAGACTTCAAAAAACCTGAGATGTGTACAAAAGACCCCCAGACTGGCAAGAATTCATTAAGGTATTAGGCTTGTAGTAAGTAGAGATGTGATTCAGTCGAACCTTTCGGTTCGACCTTCGTTATTGGCCCACCACTAGAAATTTAATTTTCCCACGGTTCGGGCTGATTTTTTTCAGCTGCCCCCAAAAAAAACCCCCCAAACCCACCCCAACCCTTCAAATTTAATTAATTACAACCCCCCACTATCCCTACCTCCCCCCGCCCAAGACTTACCTAAAGTCCTTGGTGGTCCAGCAGGGGTTCTGGGAGTGATCTCCCCTTCTCAGGCCGTTGGTTGCCAGTAATCAAAATGGCACTGGGGCTCTTTAAGATGGCGTGGGCAATTCATTGCCCCTACCATGTGACAGGGGCCAACCAATGGCACCAGTAGCCCCTGTCACATGGTAAGGGCAAAGAGCCTTCCTGACCCCCCCCAAGGCTTGCCAATAATCCCTGGGGGTCCAGCAGGGGTCCGAAAGCGATTTCGTTTTCGGCTGCCAGTAACCAAAATGGCGCCGATAGCCTTTGCCCATACTATGTCACAGAGGCTTTCGGCGCCATTGGTCAGCTCCTGTCACATGATAGGAGCACAAGATGGCGCCGATGGCCATGTGACAGGGGCTGACCAATAGCGCCGAAAGCCCCTGTGACATGGTAGTTCGGGCTATTCGGCACCATTTTGAGGCGCAGGGCTTGCACTACACCGGGCACGGAGGGCAAATGAAAGCCGGGACCCCGCTGGACCACCAGGGATCTTCGTAAGTCTTAGAGAGGGATCAGGATCAAGGGGGGGGGGGGTTGTATTATAGTTAATTTAAATGTTTGGGGTGGTTTGGGGTGGTTTTTTATTTTAAAAAAAAAATTTGTGCCCCTCTCCCCAGGCAAACCCGAAAACCGAATTTTCCCCGAAATTCGGGGAAAATTCATTTCGGGTTTCGGGGACAACGAAACAGCAACGAAGTAGGAAATTTCGTTCAATTTCCTACTTCGGGCGAAAAACGATGCACATCTCTAATGTAGTGTTGTATTTGTTTCCTTGGTTTCTCAGGTGCGTACGAAGGGGCACAACAAAGGGTCATGTCCCTTTGTTGTGCCCCTTCAGTGTGCGACGCTGACGCACGGCACCAACATGGTCCCGGTCGGGTTCTTATCCTCTGGGGGCCTCGATGATGCTGGCAGCATCACCGGGGGGAGGGGCCAAACCTGGAAGTCCCAGCAGGCTCGGCAGCAGAGAGAGAGACCTGTAAAGGAGAGAAAAAGCAAAAAACTTGGGAGAAACAGGGAGAAAACAGCCAGAAAAGCCTCAGATGGTCCTGGATGCAGGAGGGCATGTCGCCCACTGCTCTGGCTGTATTTAAGGTTCTTGCCAAATCCCCTTCCTCTACAGTAGTTGCAAACTTTTTGTCTTGCCCTAGACATCCATTACTTTTCAAATTTACTGACCCACTCCTTAGGCTTTTGAAACTATTCTTTCTCTGTGGTAGTCACCTACTTATCATCTCTTCCTTTTGCCCTGGCTATCCTTTGCTCTGCACACTTGCTTCTCCATGCCATGAATCCATTACTGATTTCATGAGCTATTTGTAGTTCCACTGTACTGGTTGTAAGTACTTATATAGTGCATACCTTACTCTTTAATGCAAGCATATGATACTGGACTGACAAAGCTTTACTGCAACAACTAATGGTCAGATTGATATACTGATATATGTAGCTGTGAGTATACGGTTACAGCATAAAGCCCCTGATGCAGCCTTTTGGCGAAACTCAGCTTGTATTTTGAGTCGGGCAATTCTAATAAAAGTCTTTCCACGGTGTAAGGTAGTCCCTTCTGTTTTTTTGCCTTGGCTACGTGGGACCACCTTCCGGTTTGTTTCATTGGACCCACCCTTTATCCTAAGGCATGCCAATCACTATTAGATGCTATGACAGCATTAGGCTTCTCGCTAATAACAAACAAACCAACACATAAAGCTGGACATTCACTGGATCTCACCTTCATCAACCACAATTATTTAGAACACTGCAAATCTGAATACACACAAATTCCATGGTCAGACCATTTCCTTATTCATTCTGATGTAAAATTCCTTAAACCCCAAATCAAACAAAATCATAAACTCTTAGAATTCAAATACAGACCACCTTTTAATATAGAAAAACTAAAAAACAAACTAGAAGATAAACTTACAGATATTAACTTCGACAACAGCAGTTCCGCCACAGAAACATGGTTAGAAACAACCAAAAAAAATAGCTGACGAATTAAACCCCATCAAAACGATAAAGAAAAAAGAAGTAAGACAAAACAACCCCTGGCATAATACAAAAGTAAAAGATGCGAAAAGGACTCTCAGATCATTGGAAAGAAAATGGAGAAAACACAAAACATCTGAGAACCTAACTAAATACAGAAAGCATCTAGCTTTTTACAAACAGCTAATACTCAATGGGGCGGATTTTAAAAGCCCTGCTCACGTAAATCCGCCCGGATTTATGCGAGCAGGGCCTTGCGCGCCGGTGCGCCTATTTTCCATAGGCCTGCCGGTGCGCGCAGAGCCCCGGGACTCACGTAAGTCCCGGGGTTTTTTGTCGGGGGCGTGTCGGGGGCGGGGCCGATCGACGCGGCGTTTTAGCGGCGGGACACGGCGTTTCGGGGGCGGGCCCGGGGGCGTGGTTTCGGCCCGGGGTGGTCCGGGGGCGTGGCCACGCCCATCCGTAACCGCCCCCGGGTCGCGTCTCGGCGTGCCAGCGGCCCGCTGGCGCGCGAGAATTTACTTCTCCCTCTGGGAGGCGTAAATCCCCGGACAAAGGTAGGGGGGATTTAGATAGGGCCGGGGGGGTGGGTTAGGTAGAGGAAGGGAGGGGAAGGTGAGGGGAGGATGAAAGAGAGTTCCCTCCGAGGCCGCTCCGATTTCGGAGCGGCCTCGGAGGGAACGGAGGCAGGCTGCGCGGCTCGGCGCGCGCCAGCTGCCCAAAATCGGCAGCCTTGCGTGCGCCAATCCTGGATTTTAGCAGATACGCGCAGCTATGCGCGTATCTACTAAAATCCAGCGTACTTTTGTTTGCGCCTGGAGCGCGAACAAAAGTACGCGAACGCGCCGTTTTTAAAAATCTACCCCAATGTCAAGAGAGAATATTTCAGCAATAAAATAGAAAAATTTGCACATAATCCAAGAAGACTATTCTCTATAGTTTCAAACTTCACCAGCGACATACAGGAATCACCACAAAACCTACCAGAAACAAAATGTAATGAAATTGCCAAATTTTTCAGTGACAAAATTGCTAAATTAAGAAACAAACTTCCAAACAATGCCAACCAAGAAATTAAAATGCAAAAAATGGATGTCAACCCATGGACATCTTTCAATGAGATATCTGAAATGGAAGTGGAACATATGCTAAAAAATGTAAACCCCACCCCACACAAAATTGACACAATACCTACAATTGAACTGAAGAAATCAGCTAACATAGTCGCCCATACGCTGTCTAAAATCATAAACCTATCCCTAGAAGAAGGAACAATGCCAGATATACTGAAAGGAGCAATAATAAAACCAATAATTAAGAAAAAAAAACAAAACAGTGATCCCCTTATCCTAAACAACTACAGACCAGTATCAAATCTTCCTTTAATAGCTAAGCTAATTGAAAAATAGTGCAGAAACAACTAGCTGAACATCTGGATAACAATAACATACTGTACCCATCTCAACACGGATTTCGGAAACACTACAGCACTGAGACTCTGCTCCTCTCTCTAACAGACAACATTCTAAAAGGCTTTGATAGTGGTAAACACTATATTCTACTAATGCTTGACCTATCAGCAGCCTTTGACACAGTAAACCATGAAATACTACTAAATAGACTAGAAGAGATCAGATTACAGGGCGTAACATTAAAATGGTTCAGTTCATATCTAAAAAACAGGTTTTTCCAAGTTCAAATCGACAACACATTATCTGAAAAAATTAATCTCAAAACAGGAGTTCCACAGGGATCAGCCCTGTCTGTGACCCTTTTAACATATACATGCTGCCATTATGCCACTTACTTGCAGGGCTAGGAATTATACACTACATTTACGCCGACGATATTCAACTAATCCTACCCATAGAGGACACTTTAGAGAAAACATTAAACTTAGCTAACATGTACCTAAGCATTATAAAACAACTACTGACACAAATGGAACTTGTAATTAATATTGATAAAACAGAATTACTACACTTAGAATGAAAAAATTCTGAAATCAGTCAAACCTCAATAATATTCAAAAACAACCAGAAAATTGAACTAGCTGGAAAAGTACATAACCTGGGAATAATAATAGACCCTGAAATCAATCTGAAACAACACATATCACTAAAAGTAAAGGAAGGTTATGCAAAACTCATGGTACTCAGAAAACTTAAACCACTACTAACTCAAAACGACTTCTGAACAATACTACAGGCACTAATTATCTCCAGCACGGATTACTGCAACGCCCTTATGCTAGGACTACGTAATACAACATTAAGACCACTGCAAATACTCCAGAACCCAGCAGCTAGAATACTAACCAGAAAAAGAAGGAGGGACCATATAACTTAAACCCTAGCAGAATTACATTGGTTACCTATTGAACACAGAACTAAATACAAAACCCTATGTACCATTCACAAACTAATTTACAATGATAAATCAGACTGATTAAACACAGCATTATGGGTACATGTCCCTCACAGGAACCTCCGATCAGCAAATAAAGCACTCCTAACCATTCCTTCAATAAAAACTGCAAGACTGACCCAAGTGAGCGAAAGAGCCCTATCACTAGCAGGACCCATAATCTGGAACACAATGCCTCCAGAGATCAGGCTACAAAGTGATCTCAAGGCATTTAAGAAAAGTGTAAAAACATGGCTCTTTAAACAAGCATTTTACAAAGAGATGGGAGAATAGAAATTATTAGGGATGTGAATCATTTTTTGATGATTTAAAATATTGCCCGATATTTTTTAAATCGTTAAAGAGTGTGATACAATAGAAATTCCCCCGATTTATCATGAAAAATCGTTAATCGGGTTTGTGTCCACTAACGGGAGTTATTTGGGGGGAGGGCGGGAAAACCGGCACACCAAAACAACCCCTAAACCCACCCCAACCCTTTAAAACTAATCTCTTACCTTCCCCCACCCTCCCAAACCCTTCCAAAACATTTTAAAATCACCTGGTGGTCCAGTGGAAGCCCTGGGACCAAACGCCCGCTCTTGGGCCGTCGGCTGCCACTAATAAAAATGGTGCCAATGGCCCGATAAAAGAAAACCCACCCTGACCCTTTAAAACTGACCCCCTAAGCCCCCCCCCCCACCCTCCCGACCCCCCCAAAAATGTTTTAAAATTACCTGGTGGTCCAGTGGGGGCGCCGGGAGAGATCTCCCGCTCTCTCTTTAGAAATGGCGCCAGCCATCCAGTGCTCCTATCATGTGACAGGGGCCGGCCAATGGCACGGATACCCTGTCACATGGTAAGGGCAAAGGGCCATCGGCGCCATTTTTATTAGCGCAGTCGACGGCCCGAGAGCGGGAGATTGCTCCCCGCGCCCCCCACTGGACCACCAGGTAATTTTAAAACATTTGGGGGGGGGGTCGGGAGGGTGGGGAAGGCTAAGGCTAAGGCGTCAGTTTTAAAGGGTCAGGGTGGGTTTTTTGTTTATCGGATCGGGCGCAGCCGATAAACAAAAAACCAATCGGGCCAGATGATAAAAATTATAATTTTTGAATCAGAACCGGAACCGAACTGATTCCAGTTCCGTTTCACATCTCTAGAAATTATTCAGGAAAAGGCAGGGGAGCACCGACACACAGTACTTAGAACTGTACAGTAGATTAATCTATGAACTTTACACCACAATAAGCATAACTATAATTCTATGTGTGATAAAACTACCCGTGTAAGTACCTTGGTACAATTGGTCATGAACTACTTCGCTAAATGACTATGTCTAATGATATATTGTAACCGAACCTTTGACGGCACCTGTTAAAATGTACTATAGTGCACTTTTACCTACATTAAATACGTGCCTACATGTAAACCGTTGCGATGGTATTTAACTTAGCAATGGTATAGAAAAGATTTTAAATAAATAAATTTAAATAAATAAATAAGATACAAACCCAGCTTGGAGCAGCGGCAGCAGCAGTGCTGCTGATAATTCTTCTAAACTAAAATGGTAGGAGCAGAGAAACAAAGGGGGAAGGGTAGCTTTAAAAAACCCAGAGGTGTTTCTTGAGATAACACAGTTCTTGCACATACTCAGAGAAGTGGAGCAAGCACCATAATGTGGCAAGACTGATTTGATGCAGGGGCAGTTGCAGTGGTGCTGGTAATTCTTAAAAACTGAAATGGTAGGATCAGAGCAATGCAGTGAAAAGGGTAACCGTAACACCCCCAAAGGCATTTCTCAGTTCTCACACATGCTCAGAGTACCAGAACTGGCTTTGTGATATGGCAAGATTTCCTTGAAATGGTGATGGCATCCGTGGTGCTTGTTAATCTTAAAAACTGGAAAGACAGTAGCAGAACAGTGAGAAGGGTAGCCGTAACAACCCTAAAGGTGTAGCTGAGTTAGTTTCATGTAGAATTTGGAAAATACTTCTTCTGTGTTGCGAGCATGAGGAATGCAGTCACTTGCTCAAGGAGAGAGTGAGCCCTTGGACCACTGCATCAGCCCAGAATGAGACTCCAAGGAAGACACCATGGGAAGTAAGTCGTTTGGGCACGGGGTGGACTCAGAACTTGGAACAAGCTTGGAACTTGGAATGTCACTGAGTTTTGGAACATTGCTGAATCTTGAAACATATCTTGGAACTTGGAACATAGCTTGAAACTGGGAAGCACTCGAGCCTCCGCTGAACCTGAACACACAGAGTAAAACCCAACAACGCAATGCTGGTCTCAGGGGTAGCCCTCCGGCCACTCGATAGCCCTTTTGGACCTGCCGCATGGGAAAGGTTAGTATGTCAGGACAGATGAACGCCAAGGACAGGACACAGCATGACATGGAACTCAGACGAAGACTCAGGAGACTCAGAGGACTTGGAACTTGACTTGAAGACTTGGAACTAGAGACAGAGACTCTGAAGACTTGGAACTGGAGACGGAGATTCAGAAGACTTGGAACTGAAGACAAGGACTCAGAAGACTTGGAACCGGAGATGAGTCAGGAACAGGAGGAGTCCAGCCTCCAAGGGCACTGTACCTCAGAGCGTCTTACTTAGCCCCCTTTGGGCTGGTCATGGACCATCCTGTTCCACTGCATGTCCTCCATAACCCGCCACAGGTTAGTTGCAGACCATGTGGGGAGAGGGTCAGGGTCAGGAAGGACTTGGAGGAAGACAGGAGTCTGGACATCACTTGGAACTTGGAACAAGGCTTGGAACAAGGAAAGGCAATCTGCTGGCTGGTCAAGCTCTACGAGCTCGGAACTAGGAACAAGAACAGGAACTTAAGACTTGGAACTTGGAAATCTAGAAACAGGGATGGACTCCGAGGACTTGATCCAGCAAAGATGGACTTGGAAACAGGCCCAGTGCCAGGAAGCGTCCTACACAGCCACCCATGGCTGATCATGGACCACAATACTGGCATGCCTGGAAGAATGATGAGGGACAATCCAGAAAAATGGAACATCAGAACATATCCTCAGCATAAGATTGCAAGAGGGCAGGGGCAAGATGGCGGCGTGAACTGGTTGGCCGTAAGCTACGCTGGTTACCTTCAGAAAATTTACCAAGGAAAATGTCTGCTAAGAGAAAAGGAAAGGTCCGTGCCTACAGCTCAGATGCGGACCCTCCAACAGCACAGCATTTAATTACATCCTATGTACCCGGGAAGCCCCCGCTGTGAAGGTCTGTGAAGGAGCATCAACATCACTGGGAGAGATTACTTTAAATTGCCTGGATCCTCACTCTCCTATGGTGATTATTTCCCCTGACTTCACACTGGCTGCCGCATCATGGAGCATTGACGTGGCACCTGCAACGCCGATGGGAGGGGGCCAGAGAGGAGGATAAACCGCGACACTAACATTGCCTATGGAAGCCTTGGGAGTACTGGGAGGTGCGGATATGAGACCGGTGCCGCCTACATCGATCCCGACCAAGGAGCTGGAAGTATATGGAAGAGCCATGGATGGATTGGGGAAGGGTATGTCGGCTGGAACACCAGTGGTGGGGAAAATGGGTGAGTCCCTTCAGGTTCCCCATTTTCAGATGCCCCCCAAAGCCAGCGATAGTAACATTGGAGGCAATTTGGGATCTAGTAGCTGCTTTTGGTAGCTCTATGCGGGATTACAACAATAAACTGGATTATCTTAATTTTAAAATGGAAACTCATGAAGGTCAACTAAATGAAATAAAACCACAGTTGGACACAGTTGAAACAGGATTGAAGAGGTCTCAGGACTGTAATGCAAAACTGATAAAGGATCTAAATAGTGTCTCCCGTAGGTTGGAAAGTCTGGAAAATGTTTCAAGACATTTAAATCTAAGTTTCCTTAATTTTCCTAAGATAGTGGGAGAATCTCCTAATATTGCATTAAAAAAGTATTTCCTTGAAATTTTAAAATTTGAGGAAGGGAAAACTTGCATTTTAGCAAGTTGTTCTTTCTTCCTGTTTCAGCTAAGGATAGAGCTGATATGCAAAATCGTACAGAGATTCTGGAAAACCTGACCCAGTTCTTGGAGGACTCTATGGCCGAGTTTTATGAATGAGCAAATCTTATGGTATCATTTATAATGTAGAAAGACTTGAGCGAAGTCATGAAAAGATATTTTAAGTCTATAGAAGTTCCTTTTCTTGGATCTCTGATCCGTATATACCCTGACTTCGCACAAGTAAGATAGAAGGAGAGATTTCCTTGCTCTGAGAGCTCAGGCAGTTTATATGGGATTCTCTTTTACTTTAAGATATCTGTGCAAGTGTGTTGTTAAATCCCAAAGTGAATGTTATGTTTTCTTTTTCCCCAAGCAGTTAAAATTGTTTATTAACGCAAGGAGGGTTATAACAATCTCTCCTGATGATTCTAGGCAGAGGACCCATAATTGATATGTTTGTCTTATACACATTAAGCCTATTTCATGCAGCTTTTTACTTGTTATTTTCTCCTTGAAAAATATTCACCCCCTGTTAATCTATGTTACATAATGGGAAAATGTATATTTCCTGGAAATCTATATTTGTTAGGTTAATGTGTATTATTGCATTTTCATTTTCATATAGTAAGAATTGTTGTTGCGTCCGTTGGTCTCAGACAGCTTCGACTCTTGTGCCTCACCTTTTTCTCTGCTCTCTCCGCTGGCCTTGGGAAGATGGCTACCGCTGTGTCTACAAGCCACATTCTCCAGCGTCCCGGAATTGCTATGGCAAGCCTCACGCCATGTTTCTCCTAAGGGCCTCCTAGGGTGCACGTGTGCACGCCACCCACGTTTTTATCCACATCATGGTGGGAACCTCGGATGCGTCCCCCTCGAGTGACATCACACCATCTGGGAATTTAGCCTACGCTTGTTTGCTAGCTCATTGAGTTAGCAAGGATCGTGATACGGATTGTATGGATTGGACTCGTCCGGTCTAAGCTACTCTGCTGCTTCCGTGCTGCCACTGGAAACTCTCTCTGTCCTTCGGGGTATTCTCTAACCTGGGTACCCGCTCCTCAGGGGCCCTCTGCTTTCTTTCAGGTGCTTTACTGGGATCAGGTACTCGCTCCTCGAGGGCCTACTCTCCCTGCCTTGGTGCCTGTTACCATCTACTTCTGCCTGGTGGAATCGTCAACCTTACAGCTACCATCTAGTGAGTAATCTATTTCTCAGTCTGTCTCATCTACAGCTCTGCCGTGCTGGGAAACCTTCACCTGGATATCCCTATACCATCTTATCCCTATACCACCTATACCCCCTAATAAACACCTTATTGTTACTGAAAACTATTGGCACCACCTATGTAATGTACGACCCATATTTTTACTGGTGCCCTATTGTAAACCGTTGTGATGGTGAATAACTTAATGACGGTATATAAAAACTCTTAAATAAATTAAATAAAATAAAATAAATAAATCTTAGTGAGATGGGTCCCCTCTGGATCACCTCACTACTGCCACCTCTGGTAGTATACATCAGCTGTTCAATAAAAGACAAAACTCTGTGTTTGTGCATCCTGAGTCTGGCCCAGTACTGTGGCTCCCTGCGGGGTTCCTCCCCGTGGATGTGGTAATCTGCCACAGTACCCAAGAATCCACTCAAACACCTCAAACCATAACAATTGTCTTGCTTTGTTTTGTTAAAATGATAAAAAGAAAATAAAAAAAGTAAACCAGAACATCAGGAGCTTGATTGAAGAGTCAGATGAGAAGAAGATTTAGACAACTGGACAAGAAACCAATGAGAGACCAGGAACACCAAACAAGCAACATGATGGAGCTCCGAAAGGACAAGGAAACTAGGAACCAGGAATGGAACAGGACCAGGAGGATCAGGAACATCCAATGAAGAACATAGAGCTATCTAGACAAAAGAAGAAGACCACGGAGGACCATGCAGAAGAGGAGACCTTTGACAACCATGAAGATCCGATGCGAAGGCGCTGAGGAGTGGAAGCAGAGCCCTTTTATAGGGTTATAGGAGTGACGAGGCGATGACATCATCAGTTGGGGCCGTGGGGCTTTTCCCGCCGCTGACCCTTTAAATGTTGAGAAGAGGTGCGCATGTGCACCTATGCAGAGACCTGGGGACAGGCATGAGCAGTAGCATCAGTGGCGTCTTTGCAGCGAGGAAGAAGAAGACAGCGGTAGCTCCATGCCGCAAGATGAGCGCCCCAGCAGTGGCTCGATGCCACGTGGAAGTGGAGTAAGCGGAGGTCCTCCCTGCCACGGAGCACGGCAGCAGCAGCGTGGCACTCTAGGCTGTGCAGGAAGCAAATGTCCGGCGGTAACGAGCTGGAGAGGTGGGAGGCTGCTCGAGGGTGGGCCCCGCAAGCGGCATCGTAACATTCTGCAAGCAGGAAATGTAGCATTCTTAGGGACTGCAATGTTTATTTGAGATTATTAATGATCGTTAGCCTTTCTATACTGTTTTCAAATGGGCAAGATATCCAAACATGGTCATAGAACTGCATTTAAACTTGACAGCTGGTGAGCATCTCATAAGCAGATATTCTATTCTGTATTCCAAGTGAGGGATGCAGGAAATCTCAATCAGCAGCAAGACCTAGACAGGCCTTGACAGCAAGGCGATCAACCCAAAAAGAGATGAAGAAGGAGGAACAATTTGTATTTTTTTTTCTTTTTCACATTTTTCCAGGTGTCAAAATACCCCAGAATAACCAAGAAGCATACAAACAAGGTAGGACCAGTAAGCTGAGAGCCAAATAGCAAACAATATGGAGATACCAAAACTTCCATGCTGGTAAATAGGCATGGCAGATAGGCATATCAGTAGCATGACCCACAAGGTGTATAGGAGGAGCTGACAAGTAGCTAATTGGTAGCAACAATTGATACTGAGAGAAAGAAAGTCTATTAAGGTGAAGCTTAAGAGTATAGCAGTAAGACAAAGTAGAATTACATGCCACATGTCAGTTATAGTAAAAAACAATCATCTGCCCTCAGTATAATTTTTGTAACATGAGCTTGTTTAAAGTTCTCTACTTGAGCTTCATCTTGCTGCTGGGTGGCATTTTGGATTTCTGGTGTAATTTGCTTTCCAGTTGAAAGTATAGTCTCATCAATGTGGTTTCCTGGTAATTTCTGCGGTGTGCTCTATTAAAAAAAATGTTTTATCCTACCCTGTACCTGAACCCAGTCTCTTCCCTTTCTTGCTTTTCATAGTCTCTTCCCTTTCTGTTAATTCTCTCTTCCTTCTGGAGCTTTTATCACATTCTGAACATGGGAATGGTCTTTAAACTGCATGTTTTCTGCTCTGACCCTATTTCTTCATTCTGATCAAGGCATTTTGAGGGAAAAAAAGAACGAACAAACCAAATGGGAGAATCAAGCTGGCATTACGGAGGGGTAAAACAAAAGGAAGAACCATACAATAGGAGGAGGGAGGAGGAGAAACATATTTTTTTATCTTTTTTCACATTTTTCCCTGCAGATAAAAAAAACCCAGTCTAATGAACAAACAATTAAGGTGGTATAACTTGGCTTGGATTAAAACAAGGAACTGTACAACAGGAGGAAGAGCAGGAGAAACGTGTATATTTTTTTAACTTTTTCACATGATTTTCTGGGGACAAAACACACCAGTTTAATCAACAAATAAACAGGGTGTTATAATTATGCTTGGATTAAAATGAAGAACCATAAAATAGATTGAGGGGAAGGATAAATGTATATTTTCTAAAATAAATCTTTTTTCCCGGGAAAAAATAAACACACCAGTAGAACTACAAAACTAAGAACAGCAAATTACACTCATTCATATTAAGCATTGTAGAAAAGCTGAACAGTAGCAGCAAGAGCCCTATTTGGGGCATGGCAGTCAGAAGGAGTGGGTGCAGTGTAGTCAGGCCCCTGTGGTAGCTTTTGGTACTTGGAAGGCAGATGTAGTATGTGCTATCATGCCCCTTTGATGGTGTTTGAAGCATTGCAGACAGATGCTATCAGGCCCCTGAAGTGATATTTGGGACCTGGCAGTCAGAAGGCATGGCCTAAGTGCAGTAAGCCCCCCCCCCCGTGGTGTTTGGGCATGGCAAGTAGACAAGCAGAACAGCAACAAGTCTTTAAGGTGTTTTAATTCATCTTGCCACTCATAGGACAAATCTGGAAACACAAGCATAGGCAATTTGATTTTTAGAAACACTAGCTTTTCCATCAACTGTGATGACAGCCTTGAACAATGAGGGCTCACAATGTCCCCTGTCATTGAAAAGATTCTTTTACTAAGCACACTAGTTGGTGAGAAGTATAGACAGTGCTGAGCCACTCTGGCTAGGTCTGGCCAGCAGACAGTGGACTTGTGTGCCCAATATAGCAGCACATCTGTGTCCATGCCTTCAAATAGGCTTGTTGACATAGGGTCCGATACAATAAAAAGAGCAGATAGCGATCGCTGAAAAGTCAACGCCCGCTTTCTTAATGTACGCATGGCGCCCGCAAGGGGGACGCCATGCTATACCCAAATTTCATTATTGGCAGACAGCTGGTTATGAAAACCGATGCTGAGTTTACCGGCAGCGGTCTGCCGAGGTATTTGTTTTTTTAAGTAAAAAAAAAAAAAAGTACAGAAAAGCAGTTTTTTCTGCTTTTCTTTTTCTTTTACATGTGCTCAGCTAATAATGCCTGCTCCAGGCAGGAGTTAATAGCTGAGCAATAAATGTGCATCTGAAGATGCACATTAATTTTTTTGCATTGGGAGTAAATGAGTAATAGCCTCATTCACATGCATTTGCATGTGATGAGCGCTATCTCTTTCACTCCGCGTCAGACGCGCTTTAAATAGGCTCTAATCCCCTATTGCATTAGGGGGTGGATTAGCGCCTATTTAACTCATGTCCAACTGCGGGTTATACAGTGCGCTCGGTTGAGCACACTATCTTGCATCGGTCCCTTAATATGTCATAGAAATTTGTCCTGGTGACTCCTTTGCTTTCCTAGGCCAAGAGTCTTTTTTTCCCAGATGATTTCTGTATAGTTTGTGCCAGAAGAGATGAGTCTTTATGGGCAAAATGGCTTTGGCATTGAAGTGGAGGAGGAAGAACTAGGTGACAGGGTGCTACACCCACTTGCACTACTGTCTGAGGTGCTCACTGTTTTCCGACCACTGCTACATCCCTACTCTGCCTCAGCCTATGGCGCTTCTATTCACAGAACTTCTCTGTCAGCATGTTCTTCATGTATGTCAGACTGCTAGACTGCAGGGCATGTTTTCTTTTCTCATAGGGATCACAAAATGTAGCAAGCATGTATGTATTGTTTTAGTGAGAGGTCATAGTCTTTCTGTCACTTTCTTCTTCAAGGATTCCAGACAAAACAGCAACTCAGCTGTCATTACCTCTTCCTGGTGAAAGCCCTCCAACTTTTCCTCTAGGATTTTTACTAGGGGGATGACATAACCCAGGAAAGTGCTTCTGGAACTCAACTCTTCCATGACGTTTTTAAAGGGCTTCAGGATTTTGACTTGTTAACTCATAACTACCCAATCATGATGCCCTAGGGGATACTGCACACCTATCTCCATTTCCTAGAAAGATTATGAAGGGGTGTCTGCTGCTTCACAAACCTCTGCAGCATCATATAGGTGGAATTCTAGTGGGTGCCAATATCTTGAATGAGACTCTTGTGAAGCATTTCAAAATCATCCTGCTGTTCACGGAAAGGCTGCCCCCACCTTTTCACTTCGGTGGAAGTGCCCGGCTATTCTTCTGCACTTCTTTATTAATTTATGCAGGTAGACATTCTCTTGGTCCTTTGGACCCCATCCCCAAGGTGCAGGGTGTGAGTAAAATATCAGACACCCTGAAATCCCCTGTCAGATATCGCCTTTGCAAAATTTGAGGAACACAAACACAGAAAGGCCGAGGTCCTCAAAAATATTTATTTGTAAAACAATATTTGCAAAGGCCCAAAGAACAAGAAGGAAGTCAGTCAAACAAAGTCGTAAGGAATACAAACACAGAAAGGCCAAGGTCCTCAAAAATATTTATTTGTAAAACAATATTTCGGTGAATGCCCGACTCAAGGCTTGAGTTTTGCCCATGTAGGACTGCTTCAGGGGCTGTTAAAAACAGATTATGTCATTCGACAAGAAGCATTTTAGTTGTCTCATACCTCATTCAACTAACATCAACAAGGAATCCCAAAATATTGCTTGCAGGTCTCTTAGCATATCATGTTGATGTGCTTATTCCAATGTAATTATGAAGAAGCTTTTAAGCTCGCAATAGTGTAGAAACTTCAAGTGCATTCAAGAGTGGTTAACTCCCGATATCGCAGTGTTTAGGTTTAATGACTTGGAATCTGGAAAGTATAACATGAACCCAATAATAAATAGCTATAAGGCAGTCTGTGCAAACCAATATCATCCCAACTGTAGAGAAGCCCAGCATCCTGTCTCCAATAGTGGCCAATCCAGGCTACAAGTACCTGGCAAGTACCCAAACACTAAGTAGATCCCATGCTACTAACGCCAGTAATATTGTATCACGGCTCTAACAATTTTTGACGATTTAAAATATATCTGACGATTGTTTTAAATCGTCAAAAAACGATTCACATCTCTACTACATATATTTGTGGTGTGATTTTACCTTGAGTAGTGTGTGAATTTCTGGTCACCCTTTTAAAGGGTCAGGGTGGGTTTTAGGGTTGTTTTGGTGTGCCGGTTTTCCCGCCCTCCCCCGATTTACGATTTTTTTACAAAAAAAACCATGACGATCAGATTTCCCTCCCCCCCAGCCAAAATTGATCGTTAAGACGATCGATCACACGATTCACATCCCTAAATTATGTAGAGAGAGGCTTTATGGTGCTCACATTTATATTTCCCATTCCTTTCTAATAATTCCTAACATTCTGTTTGTTTGTTTTTTACCACAGTTGCACTCTGAGCTGAGGATTTCAACATATTATCCAATGTAAGTATTCCATTTTCACTGGTTATACTATCAATCTAAATACATACTATATACAGTATATCTGTATACAGTATATCTGTGTCAAAATAACAAGCATGATAACTAGGGGATAAAACAAGTTCCACTGAAATCTCTGGGACTGCCAGAAGTTGCCCACTATTTCAAGCAGATAGCACTGTATTTATCATATTAACTAATCTCCAACATGGTTAACTAATCTCCAACATGGTTAACTAATCTCCAACTCGGTTAACTAATCTCCAAATACACCATGGTCATCCTTATCTTCTATCGTTTACCTGTGTGAATTTCAATAACCTTTCCTTTCTCTTCCTTCTCAGCCAAGTTCTTATCACCCTGTTATATGTAACTGCCTTTTCAACACCATTGTTATAGTTATGTTTACTATGCACCCCTGTTTTATGTGAACCAGCACGATGTGACTGCTGTCTCGAATGCCGGTATATAAAAATCTGAAATAAATAAATAAATAAATAAATAAATCATAGAAACTCTTTTCTAAAACTTGAGACAATCTCTGTGGAGATGTTATAAAACATTAGGAAACAGATGCTGCGCTGGCAATCAACTTACTATTTTAATTTGGAAGATGCTGCTGAAGGATAAATTCTATCATAAGACAAAATTAATAGTCAGTGCTCTTTGGATATCATTTCAGAAATTACTTTTTTATTATCAACAGGAAGAACACAGATGGCTTCTTCCGTCAGAATCTTATTTGTATTTATTAAAATTATATTACTGACTTGCAGATAGCTGATTCATGGTATATTATTTTCAAAATGTAATAAAGTCTTTAACATATTGTAAATGTACTTGCAATAACCTGGCGTATCTACAGGTATGTGACTAAAGTGGAATAGGAATTCAGACTTGGTCATTCTTTTCTAAATGACCAAAGTAAGTTTAATGAATAATGACATCATCCATGTGAGCAAGGAAAAAGCAACTACTATTTGCACTCATAGTTCTTCCCTTCAATGAAAGGAAATTAATTTTTCCAGACTGACAGGAGACTGAAGAAGTAAAAGAAACTTTCCTTAGATCTCTTAACTAAAAAATTCTAGGTTCTTATCTGTCATAAAATTGACTGTTAAAACAGGGTAACATTAATTTTAATGCTAGCATTAGCAGCACATTTAGAAGGCAATTGTCAAAATAGGTTAAACTACACAAATGACTATTTACCTGAGTAAAAGGGCTATTTGAAAACTGCCCACACTTTATGTAGATAAAAGTGTGCACGCTGTTTCACAATATACAGTAAATTTTCAAAGAGGTTTTGCACATACAAATAGTATATACATATATAAGTAGAATAGGATATGTTTTTTTATAGTGATGTGCATTTGTTTTTCCTGAATTAGGCAATTTCAATTAAATTGCTAATTCAGTATGGTACGGGGGAACTGAAAAACAAAAGACATGTTTACAAAATTTCGGAAACATTTGTTTCTCGTGTTAGCGCGCACTAACTTTGCCCTGTTAGTGCGCACTATCGGGAGTTAGTGCTCACTAACGTGAAAATCGGGACTCCTGGAAAAAAAAAAACCCGAAACGAAGCCTGAGATGATAGGGCTTAATGAAGCACATCTCTATAAATATTTTATAAACATTGAGATTATACATATATTGGAGCTTGATAGATGCATCAAGCTAGGGTGAGAGAACATTGTAGAAATCTCATCTTTGTGTATTTTCTTCATTCCAAATCACATGAAATCTTCACTGATGTGTACTGTGCTGTTCGTACATCTGCCTGTGCATGTAAAACTGGCCCCCAAACCCTAGTCTACCACCAAAACCTTACCTAGAGTTACTAGATGACCCTCCTATAGTAGTTTAAATAGTTGACAAATAAGTGTACAACCCCCAGAGGTGTTCTTTCTGTCTGTCTGTCTCTCTCTCTCTCCTTCTAACTAAAAGTTTGCATTTGCATCTCACAATGTGATAAATAATGCAGGCATTAGGGCCCTAATGCCCGCCATAACACATTTTGATGAATGACCCTGCAAGATAGAATAATCAAATGTTCTTGATCCTTTCTACTTTAATCCTGTGGTTCTCACACTTCCCTCTTGGAAATCAGATTCTCTTAGGGCTTTGGTTGGGTTCCTGACTCCCTAAGGGCCCTTTGTTACTATACATTCTGATGCTTGATCTTTGCTTTTTTCTCCTCTCTACTTGGATTGCTCAGATGAAGCCAGCTAGATTCACCTGGATATCAGCCTCCATTTTTTTTTCTAAATTGAAACAGTATTTCTCCAACTACTCTTAGTTCTCTGCTTCATGCCCCAGTTCCTCCTAGTACTTTGGCCAGGATTTTCTTCTGTTGAAAAGGAACCCAGGAGTGAGAGGTTTACTCCCTTTGCATGGGGATATTCTCCACCCCAGATACTAATATAATAACAAGCAGAATAATTTAAGCCAAGTGTGCCACCACAGAGGTAGACTGTGTGACAGTACCTGCAAACCACTGTTACACAGAGGTAAGAGGCTGATATCATCCTCCTCAAAGTTTCAGTCTAATGCTCTCTAGAATCGTGGGTCATTGCGCTCATCCCAAAATTGTACCACTGAGGCCATTCTTATGGGGAAGGTCCTAGCAAATGGTTCAATCTGCTTGCTACACTTTCCAACTCTAACATGTCCTCTGGTGTGAGGAGAATCAGAATATACTCTGGTAAATGGTCCATAAGTTCCTATACAAGTGTAAATGGGAGGCCTATGGTGGCCCTTATTATACAGCAGCAACAACCTCCACTATCAGGTTCAAAATGTCCCTGAACAGATCAAAATATATTTTATAGCATGGAATAAAAATTACTGAAATGTAAATAATTCAACTTATATGGGTATTTAAGTAGCTCATGAATTCTCTGTATTTATCTATTCCCAATAAAATAGAACATTACAAAAATAACTTTCTTTGTTAACTTTTAATTTGAAATGCATGTTTTGACTAAGGATGGATAGGATTCATTTTATTCAGAATACATTCAGCAATCTTGTAATATCATTCTTGCCTGAGCCAGTGATGAGATATTTACGTGTTACATATGCTTGTTTATTTGCACTTAGACTGTCAAAGCACAAAATCTAGCTTTATATTAAATGCACTTTTTTGAATAGACCATGTCATAACTACATGGCCTAACCCAGACAGACTGTTGAGTCTGAAGAGTGAACATTGTTTCATGCTGATAACAAATACATAGGAGCATTCCTGTCAGCCTCTGGAGCTGGTTTGTTAATTTAACAGTTGAAGAAACATATTGGAAACCCTAGGCAAGATGTTGCCATGAAATTTAGAAGAAACACTTTCAAATATTAGTGCATCTAATCAGCATGAAACCAGGGATAGCAAAACTTTACTGCTTGTGCTTTCAAAATTATAGTAAAAGTACTGCTGATGTGCTTGTTTTTTGTGTTTCTAAACACTTTTTGAAATGTTATAAACATATTGTTTATATTGATAGTTCCCATTATTCATTTCTTGAGAACTCCATGGCTGCTTTTTGGAATACCCATAATAAATATTACTGACAAAAAAAGTGCACATATATCTTTAAATACATAGGACAATTTGTGATTTTAGTTATTGTAAAAATCAGACTCTGTGAGAGCTCTTGGACACCAAATCTTAAATGTATAAGGATTGCCTTGTGGTATTTATTTTGTGGGAGCTCAGTATTTTACGATATTAAATTGTAGAGATCATGAGTTTGTATTTGTAACATTGGCATCACTTCATCCAATTGGAGGCTATAAAAGAGGCCATGGAGATTAGCTATATATGAAAGTCAGGTGAATTTAAAAAAATGGCACTCAAAGCTTGAGCAGAGACTATGTAGAAGTCTGAAAACAGCAATCTGACTGATAATGAGCAGATAATGAGGTATTTGGTGACAGGCTGACTCCCTACTGCAAAATGTAATAGTTTCATTAAAATATCTGGTAACCCGTAACAGGGTTGTTAGTCCCAAGGGTGCACAAACAAATTTGTTTCTCTTCAGGAATGGCTCCTGCTAGCAATTTACTCCTATTCTTGACTCCTAATCACTGGGGGGGGGGGGGGGGGGGGGGGGGGGGGGAGATTCATTTTATGGGAGGAAGCTCTCACTTATGGCCAAGATGATGTTGTGTTGCTCCCAGTGTTAGTATGGACTATAGGTGCATCTCATGAGGTGAGAGGCTGGGACAAATCAGACAAATCATGAGGTGAGAGGCTTGGGGTGTTAAATAGAAGTTTACTGATTGGAAATCATTAAATTAATTCCATTTGTCTGTAAGAGTGAATTGACATCTGACTGTTGGTGCAAGTGTATTTTCCTCTGTAAGTAGGTGTCCTTTATTCAGACCTCTGGGAAGAAGTCTCATGATGATACTTTATGTGCTAAACTTAACCAGCAGCTATCTGGGAATCCTAGTGGAGGGGTCCCCAACTTTACAGCAAAAATCCTACCATAGGTCATCTTCTCCTTACTGGACATCCAGCTTGTCCTGGTCTCTTGAGTAGAGATCCAAATGAGGGCCCTCAGCACATAAGAACATAAGATATGCCATACAGTGTCAGACCAAGCCGAATATCCTGTTTCTAACAGTGGCTAACTCAAGTCACAAGTAGTTGGCAATTACCCAAACATTAGACAGATCACAAGCTACTATAGCTTATTAATTACCATCATAGCAGTTTATAGATTTATCCTCTAGGATCATATCCAAACCTTTTTTAAACCCAGTTACACTAACTTCTGTAACCACATCCTCTGGCAATGAATTCCAGAGCTTAACTATGCACCGAGTGAAAAATAATTTTCTTCAATTTGTTTCAAATGAGACACTTGCTAACTTCATGGAGTGCCCCCTGGTCCTTCTATTATCTGGGAGATTAAATAACTGATTTACATTAACTTGTTTAAGTCCTTTCATGATTTTGTAGACTTCTATCATATCCCCCTTCAGTCGTCTCTTCTCCAAACTGAACAGCCCTATCTTCTTTAGCCTTTCCTCATAGTGCAGTCATTCCATGCCCCTTATCATTCTGGTCACCCTTCTCTGCTCTTTCTCCAGTGCAACTATATCCTTTTCGAGATGTGGTGACCAGAATTGCACAAAGTATTTAATGTATGGTCTCACCATGGAGTGATACAGAGACAAGATGACATCCTTTGTTTTACTTTCCATTCCCTTCCTAATAATTCCTAAAATTCTGTTAGCTTTTTTGATCGCCACACACACTGGGCCAACGATTTCAATGTATTATCCATTTTGACACCTAGATCTCTTTCCTGGGTGGTGACTCCTAAAATAGATCCTAAAATTGTGTAAGTACAGCAAGGGTTATTTTTCCCTATATGCATCACTTCATACTTGTCCACATTCATCTGCGATTTGGAAGCCCAATCTTCCAGTCTCTAAAGGTCCTCCTGCAATTTCATCACAATCTGCTTCAGATTTAACTACTCTGCATAATTTTATGTCATCCACAAATTTGATCATCTCAGTTGTTGTACCCCTTTCCAGATCATTTATAAATATATTTAAAAAAACTGATCCAAGTACAGATCCCTGAGGCACTCCACTGCAGGATGTGCACAGGGTACGGATTCGTCCGATTCGGTATTCGTATTCGTCGGTGGGCAAATACGTTGCATTCATTCAATGGAGACACCAAAACGTTGATACATGCATTTGTTTTCTGGTTCCCATTAAAGTCAATGGGGGAAGTATTTGCAGCCTATTTTTGGCTGCAAACTTGTGGTTTTATTATCAATTTTGATGGAATTTCTGGGGGGCAATCATCAGAACAAGAAAAGAGCTCCAAGGCACTTAGACTGTAGCAAAGTGGCATGAATAGCCAATGGTACTTTAAAGGGGCAAAAGGGAACCAGGAGTGGCAAGAAGAGTGCTTGAATAGAGGTGCAAAGCAGTAGCGAGAGTGTCAAAAACACACCACAGCTTCAAAAGAGAGCACCATTAACAGATGCATGAACCCTTGAAGGCAGCATGACAGGCAAAGCGGCAAGACAAGTGGCATCAACATCCTACAGCACAATGAAGGGGAAACATAGCAAGCAGAAAGACTAGCACCAACATACTAAGCAACTATGATAGTGGCAAGAACACCACAAGGAGCTGAGTGAGTCATCTGGTGTATGGCAGCAAGGCACAGAGGCATTGGGTAGATACAAGCTAGCTACACCCACGGAGAGTTCCCTATCCTTTGTGCATGAAAGGAGTCCCTAGAATGGGTTCGCCCTTGAGTGGGGTGTTTCTGTTGGCGTCTAGTGAGCTCTCGCTTGTCTTTTAAAATCTGATGTAGTTAGCAGATATACAAATGAGAATTTTCAAGGCTGAGGTGGAGGAAGTTTCCATGTAAACAGCGGTTCAACATGGGTCAGAGGGTACGTACAGGCTGGCTACACCCGGGAAGAGTTCCCTTTCCTTTGCAGAGGAAAGGGCTCCCTAGAATGGGTTTGCCCCTAGAGTGGGGTGTTTCCATTGGCGTCTAGTGAGCTCTCGCTGGTATTTTAAAATCTGGTGGACATAGCTGATATACAAACAAGAGTTTTCAATGCCGAAACGGAGGAGGGTGCATGTGAACAGCGGTTCAACATGGGTCAACAGGTACTAACAGATAGGCTGCAACACCGGGGAGAGTTCCCTTTCCTTTGAGCAGGAAAGGTCTTCCTTGGAATAGGTTGGCCCCTAGAGTAGAGCATGAGCCTTCAAAGCGTGGCAAAAAGAGCAGGGTGCCATGTGAACAGCGGTTCAACATGGATCAACAGGTACAAAGAGATAGGCTGCAACACCGGGGAGAGTTCCCATACCATTGAGCAGGAAAGGGTATCGCAGAATGGGTTGGCCCCTAGAGTGGAGCATGAGCCTTCAAAGCGTGGCGACCTGGAGCAGTGTGCTATGTGAACAGCTGTTCAACATGGGTCAACAGGTACAAAGAGATAGGCTGCAACACCGGGGAGAGTTCCCATACCATTGAGCAGGAAAGGGTATCGCAGAATGGGTTGGCCCCTAGAGTGGAGCATGAGCCTTCAAAGCATGGCGACCTGGAGCAGTGTGCTATGTGAACAGCTGTTCAACATGGGTCAACAGGTACTAAGAGATAGGCTGCTACACCGGGGAGAGTTCCCTTTCCTTTGAGCAGGAAAGGGCTCCCTGGAATGTGTTGGCCCCTAGAGTGTATAATGGTACAACTAGTTAGGATTTAAGCATTTACAAACAGATCATGACTTCATAAGCAAAACAGAGGAAGTTCTCTTCTCTGCCCTGAAACTAAAGAAAACTGTTTGTTTTATTTAAGATCCATGCTGTGAGGGATTAGTAGTTTGAATTGCCAGAGACTGAAGTTTCCTTTTGCAACGAGGGTTCAGCCATTAGGATTGGACACACGGCCTGGGCGGACAGGCACAGCAATCGAGGTCTAACTCTTGTAGGGACATAAGGTCTGGACGGACAGCAATAGCAATTGAGGACAGAGGTCAATCCCACCTAGGGACATAAGATTTGGCTGAACAGGCACATCAATCAAGGCCAAACCCTTTTAAGGACATAAGGCTGGGACGGACAGGCACAGCAATCAAGCACAGAGGTCAATCACACCTAGGGACATAAAGCCTGGACGAACAGGCACAGTAATCAAGGTCAAACCCTTCTAGGGACATAAGGCCTGGATGGACAGGCACAGTAATCGAGGACAGAGGTCAATCCCTCCAAGGGACATAATGCATGGACGGACATGCACAGCAATCGAGCACAGGGTAAATCCCACCTAGGGACATAACGCCTGGAAGAACAGGCACAGCAATCGAGGACAGAGGTTAAGCACACGAAGGGACATAAGGCCTGAAAGAACAAACACAGCAATTGAAGTCAAACCCTTGTAGGGACATAAGGCCTGGATGAACAGTCAAAGCAATCGAGGTCAAATCATTGTAGGGACATAAGGCCTGGACGGACAGGCCCAGCAATTGAGGACAGAGGTCAATCACACCTAGGAACATAAGGCCTGGACGGACATGTACACAAATCAAGTTCAAACCCTAGTAGGGACATAAGGCCTGGATAGACAGGCACAGCAATCCAGGTCAAACCGTTGTAGGGACATAAGGCCTGGATGAACAGTCAAAGCAATCGAGGTCAAATCATTGTAGGGACATAAGGCCTGGACGGACAGGCCCAGCAATTGAGGACAGAGGTCAATCACACCTAGGAACATAAGGCCTGGACGGACATGTACACAAATCAAGTTCAAACCCTAGTAGGGACATAAGGCCTGGATAGACAGGCACAGCAATCCAGGTCAAACCGTTGTAGGGACATAAGGCCTGGATGAACAGTCAAAGCAATCGAGGTCAAATCATTGTAGGAACATAAGGCCTGGACGGACATGTACACAAATCAAGTTCAAACCCTAGTAGGGACATAAGGCCTGGAAGAACAGGCACAGCAATCGAGGACAGAGGTTAAGCACACGAAGGGACATAAGGCCTGAAAGAACAAACACAGCAATTGAAGTCAAACCCTTGTAGGGACATAAGGCCTGGATGAACAGTCAAAGCAATCGAGGTCAAATCATTGTAGGGACATAAGGCCTGGACGGACAGGCCCAGCAATTGAGGACAGAGGTCAATCACACCTAGGAACATAAGGCCTGGACGGACATGTACACAAATCAAGTTCAAACCCTAGTAGGGACATAAGGCCTGGATAGACAGGCACAGCAATTCAGGTCAAACCGTTGTAGGGACATAAGGCCTGGATGGACAGGCACAGCAATTGAGGTCAAACCCTTATAGGAACATATGGCCTGGATGAACAGATACAGAAATCGAGATCAAACCCTTGTAGGGACATAAGGCCTGGATGGACAGGCCCAGCAATCGAGGACAGAGGTCAATCACACCTAGGAACATAAGGCCTGGATGGACAGGCATAGTAATCGAGGTCAAACCCTAGTAGGGAAATAAGGCCTGGATGGATAGGCACATCAATTGAGGAAAGAGGTCAATCCCATATAGGGACATGCCTGGATGAACAGGCACAGCAATCGAGGACAGAGTTCAATCCCACATAGGGCCATATGGCCTGGACGAACAGGCACAGCAATCGAGGTCAAACCCTTGTAGGACATAAGGCCTGGATGGAAAGACACAGCAATCGAGGACAGTGGTCAATCCCACCTAGGGACATAAGGCCCAGATGAACAGGCACAGCAATCGAGGTCAAACCCTTGTAGGTATATAAGGCCTGGATGGACAGACACAGCAATCGAGGACAGAGGTCAATCCCACCTAGGGAGATGAGGCCTGGATGGACAGGCACAGCAATCGAGGACAGAGGTCAGTTCCACCTAGGGAAATAAGGCCTGGATGAAGAGGCACAGCAATCGAGGTCAAAACCTTGTAGGGACATAAGGCCTGGATGGACAGGCACAGCAATCGAGGACAGAGGTCAATCCCTCCTAAGGACATAATGCCTGGATGGACAGGCACAGCAATTGAGGACAGAGGTCAATCCCACCTAGGGAGATGAGGCCTGGATAGACAGGCACAGCAATCGAGGACATAGGTCAGTTCCACCTAGGGACATAAGGCCTGGATGAAGAGGCACAGCAATCGAGGTCAAACCCTTTTAGGGACATAAGGCCTTGGTGAACAGCCACAGCAATTGAGGACAGTGGTCAATCCCACCTAGTGACATAAGGCCTGGATGAACAGGCACGGCAATCGAGGTCAAACCCTTGAAGGGGTATAAGGCATGGACGAACAGGCACAGCAGTTGAAGACAGAGGTCAATCTCACCTAGGGACATAAGGCCTGGACAAACAGGCAGAACAATCGAGGCCAAACCCTTTTAAGGACATAAGGCTGGGACGGACAGGCACAGCAATCAAGGACAGAGGTAAATCCCACCTAGGGACATAAGGCCTGGACGAACAGGCACAGCAATCGAGGGCAGAGGTTGAGCCCTCATAAGGAAATAAGGCCTGGACGATCAGGCACAGCAATCGAAGTCAAAGCCTTGTAGGGACATAAGGCCTGGATGGACAGGCACAGTAATCGAGGACAGAGGTCAATCCTTCCTACGGACATAAGGCCTGGACGAACAGGCACAGCAAACGAGGTCAAACCCTTTTAAGGACATAAGGCTGGGACGGACAGGCACAGCAATCAAGGACAGAGGTCAATCCCACCTAGGGAAATAAGGCCTGGACAAACAGGCACAGCAATCGAGGACAGAGGTTAAGCCCACATAAGGACATAAGGCCTGGACGAACAGGCACAACAATTGAGGTCAAACCCTTGTAGGGACATAAGGCCTGGACAGACAGGCACAGCAATAGAGGTCAAAGCCTTGTAGGGAAAAAAGGCCTGGATGAACAGGTAAAGCAATCGAGGACAGAGGTCAATCACACCTAGGAACATAAGGCCTGGACGGACAGGTAGAGAAATCAAGTTCAAACCCTTGTAGGGACATAAAGCCTGGACAGACAGGCACAGCAATTGAGGACAGAGGTCAATCCCTCCTAAGGACTTAAGGCCTGGACGGACAGGCACAGCAATTGAGGACAGAGGTCTGTCCCTCCTAAGGACTTAAGGCCTGGACGGACAGGCACAGCAATTGAGGACAGAGGTCAATCCCTCATAAGGACTTAAGGCCTGGACGGACAGGCACAGCAATTGAGCACAGAGGTCAATCCCACCTAGGGACATAAGGCCTGGATGAACAGGCACAGCAATCGAGGTCAAACCCTTGAAGGGGTATAAGGCCTGGACGGACAGGCACAGCAGTCGAGGACAGAGGTAAATCTCACCTAGGGACATAAGGCCTGGACAAACAAGCACAGCAATCGAGGACAGAGGTCAAGCCCACGTAGGAACATAAGGCCTGGAAGAACAGGCACAGCAATCGAGGTCAAACTCTTGTAGGGATATAATGCCTGGACGGACAGGCACAGCAATCAAGGACAGAAGTCAATCCCACCTAGGGACATAAGGCCTGGAAGAACAGGCACAGCAATCGAGGTCAAATCCTTGTAGGGACATAAGGCCTGGATGGACAGGCACAGCAGTCGAGGTCAAACCATTATAGGGACATATGGCCTGGATGAACAGGCACTGAAATCGAGGTCAAACCCTTGTAGGGACATAAGGCCTGGAAAGACAGGCCCAGCAATTAAGGACAGAGGTCAATTCCACCTAGGGACATAAGTCCTGGATGAACAGGCAGAGCAATCGAGGTCAAACCCTTGTAGGGACATAAGGCCTGTATGGACAGGCACAGCAATCGAGGACAGAGGTCAATCCCTCCTAGGGACATAAGGCCTGCATGAACAGGCACAGCAATCGAGGTCAAACGCTTGTAGGGACATAAGGCCTGGACGGACATGTACAGAAATTGAGTTCAAACCCTTGTAGGGACATAAGGCCTGGATGGATAGGCACAGCAATCGAGGTCAAACTCTTATAGGGACATTGTCCTTAATTGCTGGGCCTCTCTGTCCAGGCCTTATGTCCCTACAAGGGTGGATGGACAAGCCCAGCAATCGAGGACAGAGGTCAATCACACCTAGGAACATAAGGGCTAGACAGACAGGCACAGTAATCGAGGTCAAACTTTAGTAGGGACATAAGGCCTGGACGGATAGGCACAGCAATCGAGGACAGAGGTCAATCCCATCTAGGGACATAACTCATGGATGAACAGGCACAGCAATCGAGGACAGAGGTCAATCCCGCCTAGGGACATAAGGCCTGCATGAACAGGCACAGCAATCGAGGTCAAACCCTTGTAGGGACATAAGGCCTGGATGGGCAGGTACAGAAATCGAGTTCAAACCCTTGTAGGGACATAAGACCTGGATGGACAGGCACAGCAATCGAGGTCAAACTCTTATAGGGACATAAGGCCTGGACGGACAAGCCCAGCAATCGAGGACAGAGGTCAATCACACCTAGGAACATAAGGCCTAGACAGACAGGTACAGTAATCGATGTCAAACTTTAGTAGGGACATAAGGCCTAGACGGATAGGCACAGCAATCGAGGGCAGAGGTCAATCCCATCTAGGGACATAACTCCTGGATGAACAGGCACAGCAATCGAGGACAGAGGTCAATCCCACCTAGGGACATAAGGCCCAGATGAACAGGCACAGCAATCGAGGTCAAACCCTTGTAAGTATATAAGGCCTTGACGGACAGACACAGCTATCGAGGACAGAGGTCAATCCCAACTAGGGAGATAAGGCCTGGATGGGCAGGCACAGCAATCGAGGACAGAGTTCAATCCCACCTTGGGACATAGGGCCTGGATGAACAGGAAGAGCAATCGAGGTCAAACCCTTGTAAAGACATAAGGCCTGGATGGACAGGAACAGCAATCGAGGACAGAGGTCAATCCCTCCTAGGGACATAAGGCCTAGACAGACAGGCACAGCAATTGAGCACAGAGGTCAATCCCACCTAGGGTCATAAGGCCTCGACGAACAGGCACAGCAATTGAGGACAGTGGTCAATCCCACCTAGGGACATAAGGCCTGGATGAACAGGCACAGCAATCAAGGACAGAGTTCAAGGAGAAGTAGGGATATAAGTCCTGAAAGAACAAGCACAGCAATTGAGGTCAAACCCTTGTAGGGACATAAGGCCTGGACAAACAGGCACAGCAAAAGAGGTCAAAGCCTTGTAGGGACAAAAGGCCTGGATGAACAGGCAAAGCAATCGAGGACAGAGGTCAATCACACCTAGGAACATAAGGCCTGGACGGACAGGTAGAGAAATCAAGTTCAAACCCTTGTACGGACATAAAGCCTGGACGGACAGGCACAGCAATTGAGGACAGAGGTCAATCCCTCCTAAGGACTTAAGGCCTGGAAAGACAGGCACAGCAATTGAGGACAGAGGTCAATCCCTTCTAAGCACTTAAGGCCTGGACGGACAGGCACAGAAATTGAGCACAGAGGTCAATCCCACCTAGGGACATAAGGCCTCGGTGAACAGGCACAGCAATCGAGGACAGTGGAAACCCCATCTAGGGACATAAGGCTTGGATGGATAGGCACAACAATCTAGGTCAAACCCTTGTAAGGACATAAAGCCTGGATGAACAGGCACAACAGTTGAGGACAGAGGTCAATCCCTCCTAAGGACTTACGGCCTGGACGGACAGGCACAGCAATTGAGCACAGAGGTCAATCCCACCTAGGGACATAAGGCCTCGGTGAACAGGCACAGCAATCGAGGACAGTGGTCAATCTCACCTAGGGACATAAGGCCTGGATGAACAGGCACAGCAATCGAGGTCAAACCCTTGAAGGGACTTAAGGCCTAGATGGACAGGCACAGCAGTCAAGGACAGAGGTCAGTCTCACCTAGGGACATAAGGCCTGGACAAACAGGCACAGCAATCGAGGACAGAGGTCAAGCCCACGTAGGGACATAAGGCCTGGAAGAACAGGCACAGCAATCGAGGTCAAACTCTTTTAGGGATATAATTCCTTGACGGACAGGCACAGCAATCAAGGACAGAAGTCAATCCCACCTAGGGACATAAGGCCTGGAAGAACAGGCACAGCAATCGAGGTCAAATCCTTGTAGGGACATAAGGCCTGGATGGAAGGCACAGCAGTCGAGGTCAAACCCTTATAGGGACATATGGCCTGGATGAACAGGCACAGAAATCGAGGTCAAACCCTTTTAGGGACATAAGGCCTGGACAGACAGGCCCAGCAATTAAGGACAGAGGTCAATCCCACCTAGGGACATAAGTCCTGGATGAACAGGCACAGCAATCGAGGTCAAACCCTCGTAGGGACATAAGGCCTGGATGGACAGGCACAGCAATCGAGGACATAGGTCATTCCCGCCTAGGGACATAAGGCCTGGACGGACAGGCACAGCAATTGAGCACAGACGTCAATCCCACCTAGGAACATAAGGCCTCGGTGAACATGCACAGCAATCGAGGACAGTGGTCAATCCCACCTAGGGACATAAGGCCTGGAAGAACAGGCACAGCAATCGAGGACAGAGGTCAATCTCACCTAGGGACATAAGGCCTGGACAAACAAGCACAGCAATCGAGGACAGAGGTCAAGCCCACGTAGGGATATGCCTGGAAGAACAGGCACAGCAATCGAGGTCAAACCCTTGTAGGGATATAATGCCTGGATGGACAGGCACAGCAATCAAGGACAGAAGTCAATCCCACCTAGGGACATAAGGCCTGGAAGAACAGGCACAGCAATCGAGGTCGAATCTTTGTAGGGACATAAGGCCTCGATGGACATGCACAGCAATCGAAACAGAGGTCAATCCCACCTAGGGATACAAGGCCTGGTCGAACTCGCACAGCAATCAAGGTCAAACCCTTGTAGGGACCTAAGGCCTGGACGGACAGGCAGAGCAATCAAGGACAGAGGTCAAGACTACTTAGGGACATAAGGCCTGGACGGAAAGGTATAGAAATCGAGTTTAAACTCTTTACGGACATAAGGCCTGGATGGACAGGCACATCAATCGAGGTCAAACCCTTATAGGGACATATGGCCTGGATGAACAGGCACAGAAATCGAGGTCAAACCCTTGTATGGAAATAAGGCCTGGACATGCAGGCCCAGCAATCTAGGACAGAGGTCAATCCCACCTAGGGACATAAGGCCTGGATGAACAGGCACAGCAATCGAGGTCAAACCTTTGTAGGGACATAGGGCCTTGATGGACAGGCACAGCAATCGAGGACAGAAGTCAATCCCTCCTAGGGACATAAGGCCTGGACGGACAGGCACAGCAATTGAGCACATACGTCAATCCCACCTAGGAACATAAGGCCTCTGCAAACAGGCACAGCAATTGAGGTCAGCTGTCTAGTTCACGTAGGGACATAAGGCCTGGTCGAACATGCACATCAATCAAGGTCAAACCCTTGTAGGGACATAAGGACTGAATGGAGAGGCCCAGCAATCAAGGACAGAGGTCAAGACCACTTATTGACATAAGGCCTGGACGGACAGGTACAGAAATCGAGGTCAAACCCTTATAGGGACATATGGCCTGGATGAACAGGCACAGAAATCGAGGTCAAACCCTTGTAGGGACATAAGGCCTGGGCGGAGAGGCCCATCAATCAAGGACAGAGGTCAATCACTCCTAGGAACATAAGGCCTAGATGGACAGGCACAGTAATTGAGGTCAAACCTTAGTAGGGGTGTAAGGCCTGGAGGATAGGCACAGCAATCGAGGACAGAGTTCAATCCCATCTAGGGACATAATGCTTGGATGAACAGGCACAGCTATCGAGGATAGAGGTCAATCCCACATAGAGACATAAGGCCTGGACGAACAGCACAGCAATCGAGGACAGCGGTCTAGCCCACGTAGGGACATAAGGCCTGGTCAAACACGCACATCAATCAAGGTCAAACCCTTGTAGGGACATAAGGCCTTGATGGACAGGCACAGCAATCAAGGACAGAGGTCAAGACCACTTACGGACATAAGGCCCGGATGAACAGGCACAGCAAACGAGGTCAAACCCTTGTAGGTATATAAGGCCTGGATGGACAGACACAGCAATCGAGGCCTGAGGTCAATCCCAACTGGGGAGATAATGCCTGGACGGACAGGCACATCAATCGAGGTCAAACCCTTGTAGGTATATAAGGCCTGGATGGACAGGTACAGCAATCAAGTACAGAGGTCAAGACTACCTATGGACATAATTGGCCATGTTATAAAATTTCTATCTGAATTGAATTGAAAATATTTGATTCTAGTAATTCAGAAATTGTTATGCTCATCAGTGTACAAGCTATAAGAAAGAAGTTTCATGCCATTCATCTTTTAATTTTAGAGACAAGACCTGATTTCTTTTGTATGACTGAAATCTGGCTTCTAGAATCCAATTTTGTTCTGTTTAATCGGTTTTGTCTGGTTGGTTATTCATATGTTGCTTAACCCAGGAAAAAAAGTCAGCATGGGGGGTTTTGGTCATATTTAAAATGTTGGAAAATGTTGGAAAGTCTACAGAAAACTTGGGTGGTAAATTTGTATTTGAATTTCTAGCACTCTTCTCAAACTCGAGTTTATATCTTCTTTATGGTCCTACATCACTGCAATCTAATTTACTACTATTCTTTGAACAGCTGTTATAGTTTAGGACTAATTTAAAAATTATGATTATTCAACCTTTAACCTTCTCATAGACAAGGACTCTCTCTAGATCTGGGTTTTTTAAATAACTCATTATGAGAACATTGCGCCACAACTATTTCTGTTTTAGAAGTCTCTTGGTCTGATCATTTTTTTGGATTAGTTTTCTTCACTATCTGATAGCAGTTACCTTAGAAAATCAACTTCAGATGCTTTTCTGTTGAGGAGGGGACACATTTAGAAAAAAGACTTTTCCAAATTAATTGAACCAAAATTGACTTATTTTCAACCTGCTGATATTGACTCTGCAGTCTCCTCCTGGGATTCAAATATAAATATTGTTGTTGACCATTTAGCTCAAACCTAAACACCATACCAAATCTAAATCATGGTTAACAACAGTAGTTAAGGAAGCAAAATGTCATTATGGAGGGGTTAATACAAATAGTGCAAACACCGGATACCTGAATTGTTGACCTACAGATCACTTCTCAATGAATAATGAATAACATTTAACACTGCTATAAAAGCATATTTCTCAAAACACATTCATGAAATAGGAAATAACCAAAGAGAATTAACTTCACTAAAATATTTACTAACACCCCTGACAAAAGAGCAGTTGACCAATCTGGACTGTCATATCTTCCCAGTTGCAAGGTTTTTTGGTACCACTTTACTATTAAAATAACTAATTTGGCCAAAAGCTTCACTAATGTGCCCACCCAGTTAGTATGATAGTTTATCATGTGAAAATATTTCCACTAATGAAATAACTCAGGTTATCTCCAAAATGAACTCTTCCCATTGTACATTGAATATCTACAATATATTAATCTTAAAGGTGGCAAGGGATTTTTTTGCACTTTCACTTACATTGATTGTATATCTTTCTCTGATAGAAGGCATCATTCTATTTTGCCTCAAAACAGCCACAGTCAGGCCCTTATTAAAATAACAAGATCTTGACATCTCACACCCAGTTTATTTTATGCCAATTTCCTCATTACCATTCATGTTGAAACTCTTGGAAATGGTTGTTCTGTGGCAACTGGGTGATTTTATCAAAGAAAATCATAATCTGGATCCCCATCAATTTGGATTTAGAAAAAACATGAGCACTGAACTCCTTATAATCTCTCTTCTTGACACACTGAGAAGTAGGGATGTGAATCGTTTTTCAACAATTAAAATTATCGTCCGATAATGTTTATATCGTCTTAAATCGTTATAGAACACGATACAATAGAAATTCTAACGATTTATCGTTAAAAATCGTTAAATCGTGTTAGTGCGCACTAAATCGAGTTAGTGCGCACTAACTCCCCGTTAGTGCGCACTAACTCGATTTAGTGCGCACTAACTGAAAATGATACAAATAAACACTTTCCAGGTAACTGAAGGTCAGTTAGGAATGAATATGTGTTCCTATTGGCTGGCTGCCCTCTTATCTATTGATGTTACCAAGGTTACCACTGAGGTGATGGTTGGGGGGATGGGAAATGGAACTGGAAACTAACGAACACCAACAGAAAATGAAACAAAGTGTTCACACTTCCCAGGTCAGTAAGGTCACTTAGGAATGAATATGTATGTATGTATTCCTATTGGCTGGCTGTGCTCTTATCTATTGATGTTACCAATATGGTTGGGGGGATGTGAAATGGAAACAGTTGGAAGCTTGACAAAAAAAGTAATGTAATGATCAGCACTCACGTGACTAGAACTTGTTTGTTTATTATTTTTGTTAGCAGGCACCTGAAATGCTAGTGCATGTTGAATTTGCCAATCACTGTGCATTTTAGAAAGGTGGACCTGGCTGGAACTGTACACAGTTCAAATATATGTAATTGATTGTTAGTAAGTGTATTTTTTAAGTAGCCACACTGGCACCAGTATGTTTACTTTTCCTCCTACTTAACTCACTAGCTCAGCTTTGTAAGAAGGGCTTCTCTGCTTGTGTGTTGTTTTTGTTTGGTGTGAGGAGAGCAGAAACATCAGATCTTTATTCAATCTACTACAGTCATCTCTTACAGTGCCCTATCCCTATTAATACCAGGAGTGTTGTGATCTTCCTGCACACAGTGCCCTAACCCTGATACCAGTCTGAGACAGCTCCCTCCCTGCATTACTAGTGAGAGGCTGGCTTCACAGACAGGGGGGAGCTGCCTGACCCTCACTCCTGACTTCCCCCATGTCCCAGCTAGTGAATGGTGTGTGGGTGAGGGGGGGGGGGGGGAGGATGGTGAAGTCTGAGACAGCTCCCTCCCTGCATTACTAGTGAGAGGCTGGCTTCACAGACAGGGGGGAGCTGCCTGACCCTCACTCCTGACTTCCCCCATGTCCCAGCTAGTGAATGGTGTGTGGGTGAGGGGGGGGGGAGGATGGTGAAGTCTGAGACAGCTCCCTCCCTGCATTACTAGTGAGAGGCTGGCTTCACAGACAGGGGGGAGCTGCCTGACCCTCACTCCTGACTTCCCCCATGTCCCAGCTAGTGAATGGTGTGTGGGTGAGGGGGGGGTGGGGTGGATGGTGAAGTCTGAGACAGCTCCCTCCCTGCATTACTAGTGAGAGGCTGGCTTCACAGACAGGGGGGAGCTGCCTGACCCTCACTCCTGACTTCCCCCATGTCCCAGCTAGTGAATGGTGTGTGGGTGAGGGGGGGGGGGGAGGATGGTGAAGTCTGAGACAGCTCCCTCCCTGCATTACTAGTGAGAGGCTGGCTTCACAGACAGGGGGGAGCTGCCTGACCCTCACTCCTGACTTCCCCCATGTCCCAGCTAGTGAATGGTGTGTGGGTGAGGGGGGGGGGGGAGGATGGTGAAGTCTGAGACAGCTCCCTCCCTGCATTACTAGTGAGAGGCTGGCTTCACAGACAGGGGGGAGCTGCCTGTCCCTCACTCCTGACTTCCCCTATGTCCCAGCTAGTGAATGGTGTGTGGGTGGGGGGGGGGGGTGGATGGTGAAGTCTGAGACAGCTCCCTCCCTGCATTACTAGTGAGAGGCTGGCTTCACAGACAGGGGGGAGCTGCCTGACCCTCACTCCTGACTTCCCCCATGTCCCAGCTAGTGAATGGTGTGTGGGTAAGGGGGGGGGGGGGGGGAGGATGGTGAAGTCTGAGACAGCCCCCTCCCTGCATTACTAGTGAGAGGCTGGCTTCACAGACAGGGGGGAGCTGCCTGACCCTCACTCCTCCGGGGTATTGTGATCTTCCTGCACACAGTGCCCTATCCCTGATACCAGGGGTGTTGTGATCTTCCTGCATGCAGTGCCCTATCCCTATTAATACCAGGAGTGTTGTGATCTTCCTGCATGCAGTGCCCTATCCCTATTAATACCAGGAGTGTTGTGATCTTCCTGCATGCAGTGCCCTATCCCTGATATCGGGATGTGTGCAAGAAGATCACAACACCCCCGGTATCAGGAATAGGGCACTGTGTGCAGGAAGATCACAACACCCCCAGTATCAGGAATAGGGCACTGTGTGCAGGAAGATCACAACACCCCTGGTATTAGGGATAGGGCACTGTGTGCAGGAAGATCACAACACTCCTGGTATTAATAGGGATAGGGCACTGTGTGCAGGAAGATCACAATACCCCTGGTATCAGGGTTAGGGCACAAGTTCTAGTCACATTGACTGATCACATTACTTGTTTTGTCAAGCTACCAACTGTTTCCATTTCCCATCCCCCATATACTGTCAGTAGGAAACTTGGTAACATGAATAAATAAGAGGGCAGCCAATAGGAATACATATTCATTCCTAAACTGACCTTAACTGACCTGAAAAGTGTCAAATTGTATCATTTTCAGTTAGTGCGCACTAACTCCCAGTTAGTGTGCTAACTCCCGTTAGTGCGCACTAACTCGAGTTAGTGCGCACTAATCGGAAAAAACGATTTTTAACGATTTTTTAACTAAAAAATCGTGCCTAAGACGATTTTCTTGCCCTGCCACACGATTTCTATCGTTAAGACGATATGGAAAACGATTCACATCCCTACTGAGAAGAGGCCTAGATAAAGGCAACAACTACATATACATGTCATTGGATATTTCATCTGCATTTGACATCGTTGACCATAGCACCTTAGCACCTTCTTATATCACAAAGACAGTCCTGGTTTGTTTAAGGTTCTATTTATCTGGTCACTCACAACAAAAAATAATTGGCAACAACTGTTCTCCATGGTCCTATATAAGTATGGGTATCCCCTAAGGAGCAGCATTACCATCACTACTTTTTAATATCTATGTAGCTGCTGGGTGCAAGATCTTGTCGAGTTTATGCGATGGATATAAAATCTATGCTGATGATATCCAATTTTTTTGTTTACACCCAGCCAATATTGTCTGCCCCAGTTAAGCTTGTGCAAATATATCTATCTGCAGTCATGAAATGGTTATTTCACAATAAATTGGTATTAAACATGATGAAAAAAGACTTGTTCCTGGCTGAAAAATCATACTCAACTGCATCCTCTAACTTACCACCTTTGATGAGTTCACATTTTCCATTCGGTCTAGCATCAAAAGATTGGATATATGGATTGGTATTTTTCCTTCTGCACTCATATTAAAACTGTAATAAAAACTGGCCTTTACAAAGTACATATTGTATGTAGACTGAAACATCTACTTGAAAAATCAGATTTTCGTATAATGGTGCAAGCATCAAAATTACTATTGATTGATTATTGTAATGTCCTTTACTTTGGCACTCCCTGCCTCCATCTTAAGACCTGTGCAGCTACTCTTGAACTCAGCGGCTCATCTCATATAAGGAATTAATCACAGAGTACATATTTCCTCTGTTTTAGTGAACTTACACTGGTTGTTTATATTCAATACACTGCAAAATTAAGTAAGCACAATGGAGTTCAAGCTAATCAATTTCGACAAATCTCCCTAGTCTATCACTCTTTTGAGGATCTCTCAGCCTACTCGCTCTTTGAGATCCTTGCAGAGAGTTTGCTAGATATACCTTCAGTAAGAAATTCTAAGCTTGTGGAAACAAGAGAATGTGCTTTCTCTGAAGCAGCCCCCATATTGAGGAACTCATTTCCAGAGTTAATGTGCTTGTCAGACTGTTTAAAAACATTGACATTTTTGTTAAAAAGATTTCTTTTCAAGCAGGCTTATTTATAAACTGGGATAATCAGCCTGGCATTTTAATTGACTTTTCGAAATCTTTTGTTGTGAATCACTCATTTTAATTACTGTTTGTTTATAAATGTTCTGAATTAGGTATATTTTATTTTTTCTTTGAACATCACTCAGTGCATTTGCATTTACTATTCTGCATAATTTTGTGTCATCCATAAATTTAATCACCTCACTCATCGTACCCATTTCCAGATCATTTATAAATATATTAAAAAGCACCAGTCCAAATACAGATCTCTAAGGCACTCCACTTTTTACCTTTTTCCACTATGAAAACAGACCATTTAATCCTACTCTATGTTTCCTGACTTTTAACCAGCATGCAATCCACAAAAGGACATTGCCTCCTATTCCATGACTTTTTAGTATTCTTAGAAGCCTCGCATGTGGGACTGTCGATTGCCTTCTCAAAATGCAAATATACCATATCTTCTGGTTCACCATTGTCCACATATTTTCACCCCTTCAAAAAAATGTAGATTTGTGAAGCAAGACTTCCCTTGGGTAAATCCATGCTGGTTGTGTCTCTTTAAACCATGTCTATCTAAATGTTTTGTGATTTTATTCTTTATAACAGTTTCCACGATTTTTCCCAGCACTGAAGGCAGGCTCACTGGTCAATCGTTTCCTGGATCAACCCTAGAGCCCTTTTTAAATATTGGGGTTACATTGGCCATCGGGCAGTCTTCAGGTACCATGGATAATTTTAATGATAGGTTACAAATTAATTGAAATAGGCCTAAAGTTTCATGTTTTGGTTCTTTCAGAACCATGGGGTGTATACTATCCGGTAAAGGTGATTTACAACTCTTCAGTTTGTCATTCTGGCCTACCAAATTTTCTAGGTTCACCATGATTTGGTTCAGTTCATCTGAATCATCACCCTTGAAAACCATCTCTGGAATGGGTGTCTCCCCAATATCTTCTTCTGTAAACATAGAAGCAAAGAATGTGTTTAATCTTACTTGAATGGCTTTATCTTCCCTAAGTGCCGCTTTAACCCTCAATCATCTAAAGGTCCAACCAACTCCCTTGCAGGTTTTCTGCTTTGGATATATTTTAAAAAGTTTTTATTATAAGTTTTTACCTCTAATGCCAACTTCTTTTCAAATTCTCTTTAAGCCTGTCTTATCAATGTCTTACATTTAACAAGCCAGTGCTTATGCTTTATCCTATTTTCTTCTGATGGATCCTTCTAAATTTTGAATGAAGATGTTTTGACTAAAATAGCCTCTTTCACCTCACTTTTTAGCCATGCTGATAATCATTTGGCCTTTTTTCCACTTTTCTTAATGCATGGAAATCATCTGGACTGCGCTTCTAAGATGGTATTTTTTTAACAATGTCCACACTTGTTGCACACTGAGAAGAGGCCTGGATAAAGGCAACAGTTATGTGCTCATGTCATTGGATATTTCATCTGCATTTGACACCATTCAGCATAGCATCTTCTTATATCACATCACAAGGACAGTCCTGGTTTGGTTAAGGTTCTATTTATCTTGCCACTCACAACAAATAATAATTGGCAACAACTGTTCTTCATGGTCTGACATAAGTATGGGTGTCCCCCAAGGAGCAGTGTCATAATCACCACTTTTTAATATCTATGTGGCTCCTGTGTGCAAGATCTTGTCAGGTTTATGTGATGCGCCGATGCACACATGTGCACGTGCTGAGACGTGTAGATAGGGCGCCAACATGTTTTGTTTTGTTTTTTTTAATCTACCCTTTAGTGTTCTACTGTAGTGGTTTGAACAGCAAACTCAAATATGTTTGATTTCATTCATAGATGCCTTTCTGTATTAATTTCTAATTATTAACTTAATCAAACATATTTGAGTGTTTTTGTAGCATGGCACTTATACACTTTCACAAAACATTTTCTCAATGAGGTTGAATTAACACAAGTTGCATTCTTCTGAGCAGTTGCACTAACATCAAGGCTTCAACTATGGCTACTGTTCTTTCACACATCTTTCAAACTGGCCGATGCAATATTTTGCACTCAAGCTAGTGCAACAGGTAACTCTTCGATGCCAAAAATTGCCATGCAGCCAAGGCGTTCATTTTAAAGGAGCAAATTTAATGCCTGCCCGGGAGCTAACAGTAAACCATGTTGCGCTCAGGGGCTCATGGAAAAAAGCAAAAAAAAAGGCTTTCTGTGATACTGCCCATTAGTATTGTTGTGATACTAAGTATGAGTACCTAACCACAGAAAGCAGAATCATACAAAATAAAAGCCTTCAGAAATAAAAAAATAATAATAATTCTGAGCACCCGTTGTCCAGTATACATGCACAATATAAACACCCTCCAGGCCACGTATATTGTAATCTGCATGAATATTGTGCTGGTAGTGGGATAAAATTGTTGCATAGCCATGTCTCCTGGGCACACGATGCCAAGGATGCATGTTTTATATGCACAATTTATCGCATCGGCCTAAACATCTTTCATACTTCATTCACAAAATCATTATTTTGTTTTGGAAATGAGTCTGAGTCTGTAACTTTAATCTATGACAGAGGTATATATATTTTCTTTCTAACCACTAGAGATGTGCATCATTTTTAGCTTTAGGGTTGGGCTTCGGGTCAGATGCTTCTTGGAAAACTTCATTTTCCAACGTTGTTTTTATTTGTTTTGGCAAAACAAACTGGAAAAAAAAACAACCCACCCCAACCCTTCAAATTTACTTAATTACAAACCCTCCCATCATCCCGATCCCCCCCAAGACTTACTAAAAGCTATGGTGGTCCAGAGGGGTCCCGGGAGCAATCTCTCCCTTTCGGGCCATCGCCTGCCACTAATCAAAATGGCGTCGGTGTCCCTTTGCCCTTACCATGTGACAGGGGCTACCGGTGCCATTGGTCAGCCCCTATTACATGGAAGGAGCAATGGATGGCCCGCACCATTTGCTAAGATGGCGCCAGCCATCCATTGCTCCTTCCATGTGATAGGGGCCGGCCAATGGCACTGGTAGCCCCTGTCACATGGTAAGGGAAAGGGCCACTGGTGCCATTTTGATTCCTGGCAGGCCCAATGGCCCGAGAGCAGGAGATCGCCTCTGGGACCCCCGCTGGACCACCAGGGCTTTCAGTAAGTCTTGGGGGGGGGGGATCGGGATGGTGGGGGGGTTGCAGTTGAAGGAGTTCGATTTTGTGAACGTCTGAAGAATGAGACGACTGAAAACCTTTCAACTAACCATGCCAGCAGTGTAACGCACAGCCATCTTGAATGTATTAACATTTGAAACGCAAACGGCATGTAATACGTAGTGACGCAGTTACGTACTAACATTTAGTGGAACGTGACTCCATTTTGGAATAATAATTTGTATTGTATTAATACGATCGCCGCTATAAAATGTCTAACACGTCAATTAAATGACGAAACAATAGTCTGATCATAAGCTACACCTACTAGAAGACCACGCTAGCAAATGCTTGTTCAGCAGTTTGCAAATTGTTTGTTCAGCAGTTAGTAGAACGCATGTGTGAAAGATAAGAACTGTAAGTGTATAAAAGTTTGCTCCTAAGGGGGCGTGGCATGCAGTTGTACTAAGCCCTTGTCTTAGCTGCATCTTGCTGGCAATAAAAGTCTATCTTTGCGGATCAGTTGTCTGGGCCTCCTTACTGACTTTTGGATACGGTTACACAGTTAAGTACATTTGAAGGTTGGGTTTGTTTGTTTTTTTTTTAATAAATGTGCCCCTCCCCCCTGCGCTAACCCGAAAAATGAATTTTTCCCGAATTTCGGGGCAAATTTGTTTTGGGATTCAGGTCCCCTGACCAGAACGAATTAGGCAATTTTGTTGAAATTGCCTAATTCATGATAAACGAATGCACATCCCTACTAACCATTTACTAGTACTGACTCCGTACCAGGTGACTACAGCTGCCACCAATGTACTGTTAGGGACAAATATGCATACATTGCATTCATACTAGTCCAACGTCAGTGGTGAGATGGATGCACCTCTCCTTTGCCCTTGCCAGCAAAGTCTGCATTTGAGAGTGGGAATCACCTGATGGCTAAATATAGTTCTTGAAGGAACTTTGTAGTAAGAGGGAAAAAAATGGATCAGCCACTTAAATCCAACATTTTCTATAATCTGCAGTGGCTGATCATCCAAAGCAATCATTTCAGCAATATGTTGTATAGCTACTTTGGATCCTGCCTGCTTCCTCCTCCAGGACAGTGCAGTAGGACACCACCCTATCTACTCAATGACAGCTTGCCGCTGCGGCATATGTACACTACTCCCTTATTATATAACTATTGAGTAAAAATAGGAGGGGAAATAAGCATATAATTGGCCAACTCAAAAATAAACTTTAACCAATTACCATGTACTTCTCATAAAAAAAATGAAGCCGGATTAGAGAATTAAAAATATGTGTGTGCATGCATATCCCAAAATTCCAGGACCCTCTTTTCTAAAATGCACAGGGATTGACAAATTAAAAATATTCACTAGTATATGACCTGCCAGTGCCTGGTAAAAAGTGTCAACAAAAACAAACAAGTTCTAGTCACATTACATCAGTAGTATATGTTTATGTTTACTCTTGTTACCAGGCACTGGCAGGTCAAGCCAAACCATCCCCCAACAAACACAACCACAGTGGCAACCTTGGCAACAGAAATAATAACTAACAAAGAGTCAGCCAATGGAAATTCCGATTCATACCTGTTGCTAATGAACTGCTCCCTTGAATGACAAAAAGTGTCAGTTTTGTAACATTTTCTGTTACTGCACACTAACAGTTGTTACCGAGCAGTAATATACAGTTACTGTGCAGTAAGTCCCGTTAGTGCGCAGTAACACGAAATACAATTTTCACCAAATTTCAGCATTTTTTTTTGTTTGTTTTTCAGGATTCCTGAAAAATGATGAAATAGTCAATTTCATTGTCATTGTCATTTTCATTTTGTTAAAAACTAATGCACACCTGTAGTTTCTGCAAAGTGTATAAAGGAGCCTGGGCCTGAGGCAGCCAAGGGGATCTGGGTGTATGTGTGGTCTGGGGAGGTGGATTCCTCTGCATCGGTGTTACTAAGACTGAGACTCGGGGGGCAGCATGTGGCTTTTTTTTTTGTAATAGAGGGGGTATGAAGATTTTTGGTGTAGGGAGGAGGAGGAGGGGTTCTCGATGGGCACCATGCCTGAAGTCTTCTGCCCAGCCTGCCACAATCCAGTGTAATAGCACTGGAGACTTAACTCCATCTCTGACCTGGAGAGTTAATTTTCTAGCGCTAAGAAAATGACAGCCAGCCACTACACACTGTTCTGCATCAGAAAGTAATACTTAATGCCCTCATCTGCATTGGATTTCCATACAAGGATGCTAAGGTCTTACTCCTGTTTTAGAATGCTCATTTGTAAAGTAAAAATTCTTATTGCTTCGGCAGTAAAGTTTACACCCACAAAATTAGCATTGAATTGCTTTGGCACCAGAAAGAGTCAACCAAACCATGAGTGCCAAGGTGGTTGGGCTTCTCTCTTCCCATGGGCGGAGTTCTGCCACAACAACCATGTGGGGAGTTCTACTGTCTCTACGTCCTTTCAGATAGTGTTTGGTCACCACCCTCGGGTACCATTCCCAGTACCACTCTCCATTTCCTGTCCAGCAGCTAATTCCATAAGTCGCAATTTCAAAGATCTATGGTACAGTACACATCAACTGCTCACTGCAGTTGCCAGTTGGTTTAAATAACAAGCTGACAAGAGGCGCCGAATGGCACCCACAGTTCAAGCTTGGGGAACTGGTGTGGCTAAGCATCCAAAACGTATATCTTAAGATGCCCTCAATCAAGTTCATAACCAGGTTTATTGGATCATTCCCCATCCTGCAGTTAAAGTTTCCAATCTACATTGACATTTCATAATATATTCCATGTTTCCCTCTTGAAACCTTCACTTCTAGCTTGCTCTCTCACCAACTCCCAGTCCAACTGAAACAGTATCTGAAAATGACACTAAATTGGAGGTCCAGGAAATCCTAAACTCCTGGAAGCAGCAAAATTGATTTCAATATCTCAATTAATGGAAGGGCTTTGGTCCAGAGGAGAACTCGTGAGAGCCAGCGTCCAATCTTCAAGCCCCTCAAATTGGAATGTAATTTCACAGATTTTTCCCTCAGAAACCTAAGCCTAAAGGGGGCTTAAAAGGGTGGGTGCTGTAATGATGGGCCAGTGGTAGCAAGGCAGAACAACCAGCCAACTCGCCACAGGATGCCGTGAAGCTCCTCAATGGTGGTAATGCTGCCATGATGCCACAACTCTGCTCCTCTAGCAGGCCTATTCACACACGTGGCATGATGCTATTTGAAGGACTCAGGGTGGGAAACCATACTGTTGGCATGCTCTGATGATGTCATACAGCTGGGTACATAAGCACAAGCTGTGTTCCCTATTGCTGCCTCAGTTTCTGCAGTACGTGTTGCTGATGGGTTCCTTACCCAGCCCTTTTCTAGTGTCCGTCCTGCCTTGCCTTGTACTACTTGCCTCACCTTGTCCAGCCTATCTTGACTTGTCTATTCTGTCTTGCCTCGTGCTTCCTACCTTGCCTTTTCCAGCCTGCCCTACTCCATTCAGTCTGTCTTTCCCAGTTCAACCTCTAGTCTTTCTCTGTTACTGTACCTCTCCTCTCTGCCCGGACCAGCTTATTCTCTTGATTGCCTCCTGCCTCTTACCTCTGCTATAGACCCAAACTACTCTCTTGCCTGCTGCCTGCCACTGACCTTTGCTACAGACCTCAACTACACCTTCCATGCTGCCTGCCACTGACCTCTTGCCTTCTCCTGGTAATAGTCTGACCACTACTTGCCCTGATCTTGGCCCAGTGCCTGACTCTCTGTATACCCTGTGGGACTCTTGTCTAAGTCCTGACAACCCCTGGAACCCAAAGGCTCAACCCACGGTGAACAGGCTGGTATAGGTAAAGCCCCAGTCTAGTTCCAGTTCAGGGTGCTTTCACAAGCTGCTGATGTAGGCCTAATAGGTTCACCTACTCCACAGCACAGGGGCCCACTATTCTTAGAGGTAGATACCACTATTTTAAACATTAAGTAATCAGAAAATTGTATATAATAGTCCATAATGTTGTATTTATTAGAGATGTGAATCGGAACTGGAATCGGTTCGGATTCCGGTTCCGATTCACATGTGGTTTTTTTTTCATCGGGCCCGATCGCGGTTTTGTTTATCAGCTGCGCCTGAGCTGATAAACAAAAAACCCACCCTGACCCTATAAAACTAATCCCTTTGCTTCCCCCACCCTCCCGACCCCCCAAAAAACATTTTACAGGTACCTGGTGGTCCAGTGGGGGTCCCGGGAGCGATCTCCCGCTCTCGGGCCATCGGCTGCCACTAATAAAAATAGCGCCGATGGCCTTTGCCCTTACCATGTGACAGGATATCCAGGGCATTGGCTGGCCCTTGTCACATGGAGGGAGCACTGGATGGCCGGCGCCATATTTAAAAATGGCACGCCATCCAGTGCTCCTACCATGTGACAGGGGCTGGCCAATGGCACGGATACCCTGTCACATAGTAAGGGCAAAGGGCTATCGGCTCCATTTTGATTAGTGGCAGCTGACATCCCGGGAGTGGGAGATCGCTCCTGAGACCCCCACTGGACCACCAGGTACCTGTAAAATTTTTTCGGTGGGGTCGGGAGGGTGGGGGGAAGCAAAGGGATTAGTTTTAAAGGGTCGGGGTGGGTTTAGGGGTTATTTTTGTGTGCTGTTTTTCCCGCCCTCCCCCAAAATGATAAGAGAACCCCAACGATCAATATCGTGGGGTTTTCCTATCGTTTCGGGTGAGCCCCCGATTTCTGACGATTTTGAAAATATCGACGATATTTTCAATCATCCGAAGCCCGATTCACATCCCTAGTATTTATATGATATATAAGAAGCAATGTCTCAGTGTCTGGTCTGATGAATGTCTCTAGCCATTTTTATCAACTTCGAAAGCGGGCTATCTTTGGGAATGCTCTAACTTGATGATGTACTTAATTTTGTTGGCATAAATTTCTTGCTGTATACAACGCAGAATGACATTCTCCAAAATGAGATTTCATCAACCATGTAATACTTTGTGAAGAAATGGCAGTGTAATATACATCTGCTGTACTATTCGAGGTCTATGTTCATGAGGTGCTAACTAAACATAAAGTAGATAGGCAATGAGGCCAAATCAGATAAATACGAGAATACTAAGGGAGCTTAGAGATGTCCTGGCAGCTCTGCAAGCTGACCTTTTTAATACTTCTTTAGGGTGTGGAGACGTTCTGGAGAACTAGAAAAGGATGGATGTAGTTCCTATTCATAAAGGTGGAAGTAAGGAGGAAGCTGGGAACTACAGGCCAGTTAGTCTGACCTCTGTGGTGAGCAAATGGAATCACTGTCAAAACAGAGGATAGTTCAATTTTTGGAATCCAATGGATTGCAAGATCTGAGGCAGGCAGATGGTTTTTGTCAGAAGTAAATACTGTCAGACAAAATCTGATTACTTTTTTTTGAATAGGAAACCAGAGAGTTGGATCAAGGAAGAGTGTTTGACATAGTATACTTGGATTTCAGCAAGACCTTTGACACAGTTCCACGCAGAAAACTTATAATAAATTGTGCACCCTTGGTATGAAACCAAGATTGACTGACTGGATTAGAAAATGGCTGAATAGTGGTAAATGGAGTTTTCTCTGAGGAGGGGCTTGTTACTAGTGGTGTGCCCCAGGGATCGGTCCTTGGACCGGTTCTTTTCAACATTTCTGTGAGTGATATAACAGAAGGATTATCAGGAAACGTTAAGAACATAAGAAATTGCCATAATGTGTCAGACCAAGGGTCCATCAAGCCCAGCATTAGAGATGTGAATCGGAACTGGAATCGGTTCGGATTCTGGTTCCGATTCACATCATGATTTTTTTTTCATCCAGCCCGATCGCGGTTTTGTTTATCGGCTGCGCCCGAGCCAATAAACAAAAAATCCACCCTGACCCTTTAAAACTTATCCCTTTGCTTCCCCCACCCTCCCAACCCCCCCAAAAACATTTTACAAGTACCTGGTGGTCCAGTGGGGGTCCCAGGAGTGATCTCCCGCTCTCGAGCTGTCGGCTGCCACTAATAAAAATGGCGCCGATGGCCTTTGCCCTTACCATGTGACAGGGTATCCGTGCCATTGACAGGCCCCTGTCATATGGAGGGAGCACTGGATGGCCGGAGCCATCTTTAAAAATGTCCTCGACTGCTGTGCCTGTCCGTCCAGGTCTTATGTTCCTACGAGGGTTTGACTTACATTGTAAGCCCTCCGGGGATAGGGAACTACCAACAGTACCTGAGTGTAATCGAACTATGAAGTGCTGGAAATGTTTGAAAATAGGAAGAAAATAAATTAAAAAAAAAAAACTGCTGTGCCTGTCCATCCATGCCTTATGTCCCTAGGTGGGCTTGACCTCTGTCCTCGACTGCTGTGCCTGTCCATCCAGGCCTTATGTCCCTAGGTGGGCTTGACCTCTGTCCTTGACTGCTGTACCTGTCTGTCCAGGGCTTATGTCCCTAGGTGGGCTTGACCTCTGTCCTCGACTGCTGTGCCTGTCTGTCCAGGCCTTATGTCCCTAGGTGGCCTTGACCTCTGTCCTCGACTGCTGTGCCTGTCCGTCCAGGCCTTATATCTCTAGGTGGGCTTGACCTCTGTCCTCGACTGCTGTGCCTGTCTGTCCAGGCCTTATGTTCCTACAAGTGTTGACCTTGACTGCTTGTGCCCGGTCCATCCAAGCCTTATGTTCCTACAAGTGTTTGACCTCGATTGCTGTGCCTGTCCATCCAGGCCTTATGTCTCCAGGTGGGATTGACTTCTGTCCTCGATTGCTGTACCTGTCCGTCCAGGCCTTATGTTCCTACGAGGGTTTGACTTAGATTGTAAACCCTCTGGGGTTAGGGAACTACCTACAGTATCTGAGTGTAATCGACTATGAAGTGCTGGAAATTTTTGAAAATAGGAAGATAAATAAATTAAAAACAAAACAAAACTGCTGTGCCTGTTCATACAGGCCTTATATCCCTAGGGGGGCTTGACCTCTGTCCTCGACTCCCCTGCCTGACCATCCTGGCCTTATGTTCCTACGAGGGTTTGACCTAGATTGTAAGCCCTCTGGGGAGAGGGAACTACCTACAGTACCTAAGTGTAATTGACTATGAAGTGCTGGAAACGTTTGAAAATAGGAAGCTAAATAAATTAATTTAAAAAAAACTGCTGTGCCTGTCCATCCAGGCCTTATGTCCCTAGGTGGGCTTGACCTCTGTCCTCGACTGCTGTGCCTGTCCGTCCAGGCCTTATGTTCCTACAAGTGTTTGACCTCGATTGCTGTGCCTGTCCGTCCAGGTCTTATGTTCCTACATGTGTTTGACCTTGATTGCTGTGCCTGTTCGTGTAGGCCTTATGTCCCTAGTCGGGATTGACTCTGTCCTTGACTGCTGTGCCTGTCCATCCAGGCCTTATGTTCCTACAAGTGTTTGATCTCGATTGCTGTGCCGGTCTGTCTAGGCCTTTATGATCCTTCAAGTGTTTGACATCGATTGCTGTGCCTGTCCATCCAGGCCTTATGTCCCCAGGTGGGATTGACTCTGTCCTCGACTGCTGTGCTTGTTTGTCAAGGCCTTATTTCCAGTCCTAATGGCTGAACCCTCATTGCAAAGGGAAACCTCAGTCTCTGGCAATTAAAACTAGTAATCCTTCACAGCATGGATCCTTAAATAAAACAAACAGTTTTCTTTAGTTTCAGGGCAGAGAAGAGAAATTCCTCCATCTTGCTTATGAAGTCATGATCTGTTTTCAAATGCTTAATCCTAACAATTTGTTCCATTATACACTCTAGGGGCCAATCCATTCCAGGAAGCCCTTTCCTGCTCAAAGAAAGGGAACTTTTCCCGGTGTTGCAGCCTATCTCTTAGTACCTGTTGACCCATGTTCAGAATGAGAAAAGATGTCCAAGATACTTAGACTGTGGCAAACACAGTGAGACCATGCTCACAGTAAGACCCTGCTCCATGTCGCCACACTTTGAAGGCTCGTGCTTCACTCTAGGGGCCAACCCATTCCAAGGAAGTCCTTTCCTTCTCTTAGGAAAGGGAAGTCTCCCCGGTGTTGCAGCCTAACTCTTTGGACCTGTTGACCCATATTTAACCGTTGTTCACATGGCACCCTGCTCCATGTCGCCACACTTTGAAGGCTCGTGCTCCACTCTAGGGGCCAATCCATTCCAAGGAAACACTTTCCTACTCTTAGGAAAGGGAACTCTCCTCGGTGTTGGAGCCTATCTCTTAGGACCTGTTGACCCATGTTGAACTGCTGTTCACATGCACCCTCATCCACCTCAGCCTTGAAAACTCTCATTTGTATATCTGCTAACTGCACCGGATTGTAGAAGACCAGTGAGAGCTCACTGGATGCCAGTGGAAACACCCCACTTTAGGGGTGAACCCATTCTAGGGAGCCCTTTCCTGCGCAAAGAAAAGGGAACTCTCCCCGGGTGTAGCCAGCCTGTATCTATCTACCCTCTGACCCATGTTGAACCTCTGTTTACATGGTAACCTTCTTCTTCTCAGCCTTGACAATTCTCATTTGTATATTCAAGTTTCATATCACCAAAATGCCAGGAAGAGTGCAGATGATAGCACATATCAAATCTTGATTCTTCTAAAGTATAATTCATCTTATGTACTCTCTTCTATTTGTTTCAAGGTGCCAAGCACACTTTATTAGTACTTCTTCTTAGCTTCAGAATAGTAAAGTTCTTCAAAACCTCTGTTCTACTAACAGAAAAGTTGGCATTTGGGATTTTACTTCACTTGATGAAGTCATTTTTATTAGTGTTTTACCTCCAGTCGTTTCTTCCATTTTGAAATCAGCCTCTTTCTAGGGCGACCTTTCTTGCGCAAAGGAAAGGGAATTCTCCCAGGGTGTAGCCTGCCTGTATCTACCCTCTGACCCATGTTGAACCTCCGTTTAGGGGCGAACCCATTCTAGGGAGACCTTTCCTGCACAAAGGATAGGGAACTCTCCCAGGGTGTAGCCAGCCTGTATCTACCCTCTGGCCCATGTTGAACTGCTGTTTAGAGGCAAACCCATTCTAGGGATCCCTTTCCTGCTCATAGGAGCTCTTATTTGAATATTTGCTACTACCACCAAAATCTGTACCCGTAGATGCTCCACCTCATCCAGGCATAGTTCATCATGTTTCAGGTCCTAGCACTCGTGTTAGACTCCCTGGTCCCTATTTCAAGTCGGGTCGGGTGCACAGTATGCCCAGTTGACAGTCCCGCCACATGCTGAGCCTCGTCTTATCTTGCCTCCTTGTCTTTCCCTTATCAACACCACAGCGACCTGACTACCTTGGCTCTGCCAGTCTTTCTTGCCCCTATCAACTTTCTGCCACTCTGCCTAGCTGCCAATCACCAGATGACTCACTCAACTCCTTGTGGTGTTCTTGCTACTATCATGGTTCCTCAGTGTGTTGGTGCTATTCTTTCTGCTTGCTATGTTCCCCCTTCATTGTGCTGTAGGATGTCGATGCCACTTGTCTTGCCGCTTTGCCTGTTGTGCTGCCTTCGAGGGTTCATGAATCTGTTATTGGTGCTCTCTTTTGAAGCTGTGGTGTGTTTTTGACACTCTCGCTGCTGCTTTGTGCCTCTGTTAAAGCACTCTTGCCACTTCTGGTACCCCTTTGCTCCTTTACAGTGCCTTAGGCTATTGATGCCACTTTGGTGCCACTTTGCCACAGTCTAAGTACCTTGGAGCTCTTTTCTCATTCTGATGATTACTCCCCAGAAGTTTCATCAAAATTGATAAGAAAACCCCAATTCTGCAGCCAAAAATAGGCTGCAAATCCTTCCCCCATTGACTTTAATGGGAACTGGAAAACAAATGCATGTATCAATGTATCGGAGCGGCATACGTCCGAATGCAACGAATATGCCCCATGATGAATTTGTATCCCGAATGCAACAAATACTTTCTGGTTGCACATCCCTACTGTGTACAATTCTGGAGCCCACAGCTTCAAAAGAATATCAATGGGATAGAGCTGGTCCAGAAAGTGGCTACAAAAATGGTCAGTTGTCTTTGTTCTAAAGTATATGGGGATAGACTTAAAGATGTAAGCATGTATACCCTAAAGGCAAGATATGGGATATATGATAGAGACATTCAAATATCGCAAAGGTTTCCATACACAGGATGTGAGTCTTTTTCAATGGAAAGTAGGCTCTAGAACAGTGGTTCTCAACCTTTTTTTGGCCGGGACACACCTGACAGATGCTTCTCACATGCGTGACACACTGAACATGTGACCATCACGGGTCTAAATGTAAACATGCACTCTGCATCCACAGGAATCCCCTCAACCCCCAGCAATGAGTACAGAGCAGATCTAGGGCATTACCCTGTACAATTCACCATACAAAAAAGATATTCTGATTCTGATGACATCCCAGTAAAAGCAAAACAAACTCCTTTTACTTCCAGGCAAAATAGCCTTCCTTATGAAATGCAGTAATTTACCACTAATGCATATCCTATTGAGAAAACACAACAAATAAGAGTGATACAAATGCCTACATGCTAGTTAAATACCTCACCTCGGTCACACACCCTTCACCAAGTACAGAAAAACCACAAATTATAAATATGGAGACAGAAACTGGAATGGAAATAAAAAAAAAGCCACTCTGCATCCAGTGTGAACCTGGAGAAATGGAAAGAGAAATATAGCACCTAACAGACTCTCAGGATTTGCAATAATGCACACAAACTAACCCGCTCAAAGTTACACCTGTATTATGCAACACACTCAACAGTAACAATCCTATCTAAGAAATACAACTATTAAACCAGGCCCTAAACACTAATACATTTCCTATTGCGAAAACAGAATAAGTCAAGTTGCTATAGAGCCCCACACAGAAATAATTGTAAAGCTATACTAAAATGTTACAAAACAGCTGCTGAACAGAATAATATCCAACAATTAAAAACTCATAAAAATTATTAAAACATGTCCAAATATCAATAAATATTTCAAAAGAGCAGACATCACATAATACCCAATAATTAAAATGGCAGTCAATCAAGAAAAATAACCTTAAAAAGCCACCCTTACTTACCCTCTCCAGCAACTCTCCTATTCCTTTCCCTTCCAGGCCAACAGCACTCACCAGAAGCAGCAAGGGCTGCTGAAGCTCTGTCCTCACAGTCCTCTTCCTTAGCGCCCACAACCAGCCATGAACCCCCTCCAATTAGACCCCCACGACCAGTCTCGATCTCTCTCTCACACCAGTCATCTTCCTGACCAGTCTCTCTCTTTCACACAGAAACACATCACCACCCTGACCAGTCTCTCTCTCAGTCACACTCATGGTCTCTTATATACAAGCTCTCAATCACACACAAATGCTCTTGCACCCATTCACACCAGCTCTCACCCATGCATCCATTCACACCCACAAGCTCTCATCCTGGTACCCATTCACACCCACAGACACAAGCTCTCACCCAGGCTTCCATACACACCAGCTCTCAGCCTGGCACCCATTCACACCCACACACACAAGCTCTCACCCAGGCTTCCACTCACACCCACAAGCTCTCACCCAAGCACCCATTCACACCAGCTCTCACCCACGAATATGTAAACCACCGCTCCTGTGGGATGGGATCGCTGTCGTGACCGGGATTGGTGTTAAAATGTAGTCTTCAGAACAGGCAGCAAGCTCTCAGATGTTACCCACAAGAAAGTGCAGTTCAATGCCTTCCTCCCTTCTGGGTCTCGCTTAGGATTGGGATGCGTAGGGATCCGGATGCTACAACACACCCAGTAAAGTCTCTTGGCGGTAAAGAGGGGAGGCAAGGATAAATAGTACAATATTGTATTTTTTTTATATTTTATTTTTTTATTTTATTTAAAACACTAAAGAAAATATGCTGTTTCTTTATAACAGTGTACACATTTAAACAACCACTTTCTCATGTAACCTTAACACATTTCTCTTCTATTTCCTACAGAAATTATAATCTATAACTAAACAAGAAATTACAAATAAAAAAAAATTACTCAAGTATTCAGTTGCTTCTATCTTGTCAACTTATCAGATAAGCGATACCCTTTAATTCTCTCTTTTAACTCTGTACTAAAGTTAATATTACATATATTGTTTCTTTTGACTAAAAAGTATTGATTCTCTATATTGTCTTTTTATTTTAGGTCCAGTATTCTTAGTTCTTTTCTTGTCATTCAGTTAAGTGTTATTCTTTCAACATAGTCTTCTCTTTTCTCTCTTTATCTCAGTTTTTATTCTTTCACTGTATTTTCCTGTGTTTTATCTTTAGAAATACGCTGTTGATGTTTATAAGTGCTCAGGCCTGGCTCATGTACAAAAGTGTTCTTTAGGTATGAAAACTTATCTGTTTCTTCATCTGTCGGTGCTAGCCAGTTTTCTTTTCTTTACTTCTTCTTCTCCTTTTTCTTCTTCTTCCTACTAACTTATTCTTTAAATGAAATCAACAAAAGAAACTCCCTAAAACCGCTCCAGATCTTCCGTAAGCTGGTCAGTGTGTTCCCTCAATGTGGATGTATTTGCAGCTTATTGTTACTTGTGCATCTAGCTAGTACAAACCAAAGGATAATTTCAATGTCCCTACTTTTCTTTTTATATGAAAGAACAACTTTCCAAAATAATAAAATTACCTTGGGGACTCAAGCATTCATTCTTTGGTTCCTGTCCCATGAAACTAAGATATTATTTGCATCCGGTATGAACTTTGGCTTCTCTTATTCTGTATATCAGTGCATATAATACTTGGCTTTGTCAAGTATTATTACTGTTGCAATCAACAGATTCTCTGTCATTTGACAGTATCTTTAACAACTTCTCAGCATAGAGTGTATATCATGTGACCTTTACTTCATTTGATGAGCCAGTCTGAATTTTCAATTTTTTAGTGTTCATCAGGGTTAGAGATCACCAACACTCACATTCCATCATTAACCCTATTAATTGCTGTACTAATACGCGAAACAGTAAGGGGATATTAAATATAAAGTTAATGCTATTACCTTACCTTTATCAGGAACCTACACTTATACATTCACTCATTCACTCAATCATCTCTACTAGTGTGAATGTTCTTTCATTACTTATTTATGCTTTATACTACTTTTTATGGGCCTAGGACCTCGACAGCACCTCTGCTTACTTAGACTTGTGGCTCTCAACTGTCTGTATTCAATAACTGCTTTTTCTTTTTCTGAGCTCAGCAGATCCCTACTTTAATGATATCACCTTAATAAATAGTACTATACGTTATATACTAGCTATTTCTATTTTGTATTATCAATAAAATTTTTAGCTGGGTTTATTATTTTCATTTTTATAAAATTTTTGGTATATCTTTTATTAATCAAATTGCCTTTTATTTCTCTTTTTAATCATGCGCTATGGCTTAACTGTGTATACCTGCGCTCACCTGTTCACTGGTTTCTAGGGAAGCCGTTGTCAAGGCTTCATGTTTACCTTCTGTTTTTTTTTTTAATGCTGTGGAATTCACCATTCCAACCAGGGATGTATGGATCATACCAATAGTCTTTTTAATTAATTTTCTTAGCTTTTACAAACTTTCAAATTTTCTCTAAACCTACTAAATATGGGGCGGATTTTCAGAGCCCTGCTCGCCTAAATCCGCCCAAAACCGGGCAGATTTAGGCGAGCAGGGCCCTGCGCGCCGGTGAGCCTATTTTACATAGGCCTACCGGCGCGCGCAGAGCCCCGGGACTCGCGTAAGTCCCGGGGTTCTCCGAGGGGGGGCGTGTCGGGGGCGGGCCCAGTCGTCGCGGCGTTTAGGGGGCGTGTCGGCAGCGTTTTGGGGGCGGGTATGGGGGCGTGGCTACGGCCCGAGTGGTCCGGGGGCGTGGCCGCGCCCTCTGTACCCGCCCCCAGGTCGCGTCCCGGCGCGCAACAGGCCCGCTGGCGCGCGGGGATTTACTTCTCCCTCCGGGAGGCGTAAATCCCCGGAGAAAGGTAAGGGGGGGTGTAGACAGGGCCGGGCGGGTGGGTTAGGTAGAGGAAGGGAGGGGAAGGTGAGGGGAGGGCGTTAGAGGATTCCCTCCAAGGCCGCTCCGATTTCAGAGCGGCCTTGGAGGGAACGGGGGTAGGCTGCGCGGCTCGGCGCGCGCCGGCTATACAGAATTCATAGCCTTGCGCGCGCCGATGCAGGATTTTAGTGGATACGCGCGGCTCCGCGCGTATCTACTAAAATCCAGCGTACTTTTGCTGGCGCCTGATGCGCCAGCAAAAGTACGCCTATTTGCGTTTTTTGAAAATCTACCCCTATATTATTTATATTTATTTTTCATTTACTCTACATTTCTCTCTCTTTAAACACCTACACAATGGGGCGGATTTTAAATGCCTTGCGGGTGTAAATCCGGCCGGATTTATGCGCGCAGGGCCTCACGCGCCGGCGCGCCTATTTTGCATAGGCCGCCGGCGCGCACAGAGCCCCGGGACACGCGTAAGTCCCGGGGCTTCGTAAAAGGGGCGGGGAGGAGTTGTGTCGGGGGCATTTCCGAAATGACCCGATGTTTCGGGGGCGTGATGCGGCGTTTCGGGGGCGGGCCCGGGGGCGTGGCGCTGGCCCGGGCGCGTGGTCGAGGCCTCCGGACCAGCCCCCAGATCAGGTGATGGCGCGCCAGCAGCCTGCTGGCATGCGCAGATTTACGTCTGCTTTTAGCAGGCGTAAATCTGCTAACAAAGGTAAGGGGGGGGGGGTTTAGATAGGGCCGGGGGGGGTGGGTTAGGTAGGGGAAGGGAGGGAAAGGTGAGGGGAGGGCGAAGGAAAGTTCCCTCCGAGGCTGCTCCAAAATCGGCACGCAGGTTGCACAAATGTGCACCCCCTTTCGCGCGCCGACCCCGGATTTTATAAGATACGCGCGGCTACGCACGTATCTTGTAAAATCCAGCGTACTTTTGTTCGCGCCTGGTGCGTGAACAAAAGTACGCGATCGCGCAAATTTTTAAAATCTACCCCAATATGAGCAGTCAGCACGAATATGTGTCTCAGTTAAACTACAAATCAAAAATTATTTTTAATAATTAAACTTAAGCTCTAAAATTTCAATAACCTTTTTCCTATATTTAAAAAAAAAACTTTTCCCTGAGTTTCGCAGGTTATTTTATTCTCAAATGAATAGTGCTTCTAACTGGGCAATTTGTATGTTTAAAACTGTTCCTGGGACTGTGGAGTTGGTTCCAGTCAGGAAGTCAGGGTCACTTTTCTTGAACATTACTGCCATTTACTTTTAAAAGTGTATAATTTTCTTTATTTTATCGCAAATTGGTGGCCTTCCCCGCTTAAACACAGGCTCCTGATTATGTCATTGATGACCTCATTTAAACTGTCAGGACCTAGGCCTGCACCGGAACCCCTGCCCAGCCACACCAGGCCAGAACCCTTTCTAACTGTTTCCCTCATCAATAACTCACCCAGCAACTCCGCTCCAGCAGCTCTGGTGTTCTGCACATGGAAAAAGGACAGCCGTCAGCAGTGACTGTGATTGTAATCAGCTGAGCGCTGCCGGTTAGCTGATCCCTCACATGCTGTTTTCCTTTCCTCACTCCTATGCCACTCTGAACTCCTCCAGCACTGCCCGGGACAGCACAGCTCTTCTCTCACTGTTTATTTCCTGATTGCATCTTGCTCAGGGCTCAACTCTGTTGTCTGCCTCTCTGCATCAGACCTGACTCAGCACTATCACAACAGAGAGAACAAAATAGATATCCGGCTGTCAGCACCCTCTCTCCCAACTATTCTGCTTACCTTCGGATCACATCGCTGGTCAAAACATTGATTCCCATTGTTTCCTGCTTTCAGGTAACTTTATTTATTTACATTATTTACATATCCATTCACACCCACAGACACAAGCTCTCACCCAAGCACCCATTCACACCCACACATACAAGTTCTCACCCAGGCTTCCATTCACACCCACACACACAAGCTCTCACCCAGGTTTCCATTCACACCCACACCCACAAACTCTCACCCAAGCACCCATTTACACCAGCTCTCACCCAGGCTTCCATTCACACCGGCTCTCACCCTGGCACCCATTCACACCCTCAGACACAAGCTCTCATCCAGGCTTCCATTCACACCCACAAGCTTTTTACCCAAGCACCCATTCATACCAGCTCTTACCCATGCACCCATTCACACCCACAGACACAAGCTCTCACCAAAGTACCCATTCACACCCACACCCACAAGCTCTCACCCAAGCACCCATTCACACCCACACACAAAATCTCTCACCCAGACTTCCATTCACATCCACAAGTCTCACCCAAGCACCCATTCACACCCACAAGCTCTCACCCAAGCACCCATTCACACCAGCTCTCACCCAAGCACCCATTCACACCCACGCACACCAGCTCTCACCCAGACTTCCATTCACACCCACAAGTCTCACGCAGGCTTCCATTCACACCCACAAGTTCTCACCCAAGCACCCATTCACACCAGCTCTCACCGATGCATCCATTCACACCCACAGACCAAGCTCTCACCCAATCACCTATTCACATCCACACACACAAGCTCTCACCCAAGCACCCATTCACACCCACACACACAAGCTCTCAACCAAGCACCCATTCACACCCACACCACCAGCTCTCACCCAGGCACCCATTCACACCCGCAAGCTCTCACCCAGGCACTCATTCACACCCACCCACACAAGCTCTCACCCAGGCACCCATTCACACCCACCCACACCAGCTCTCACCCAGGCACCCATTCACACCCACACACACCAGCTCTCACCCAAGCACTCATTCACACCAGCTCTCAGCCAGGCACTCATTCACACACAGATGCTCCAGCTCTCACCCAGGCATCCATTCACACACAGAGGCACCAACTCTCAGCCAGGTACTCATTCACACACAGATGCTCCAGCTCTCAGCCAGGCACTCATTCACACACAGATGCTCCAGCTCTCACACAGGCACCCATTCACACACAAACGCACCAGCACTCAGCCAGGCACTCATTCACACACAGACGCACCAGCTCTCACCCAGGCACTCATTCACACACAGACGCTCCAGCTCTCAGCCAGGCACCCATTCACACACAAACGCACCAGCACTCAACCAGGCACTCATTCACACACAGACACACCAGCTCTCACCCAGGCACCCATTCACACACAGGCGCACCAGCTCTCACCCAGGCACCCATTCACACACAGGCGCACCAGCACTCAGCTAGGATCTCATTCACACACAGACGCTCCAGCTCTCAGCAAAAACCTCTTCCTTCACTGCAGGGATGGGCTCCAGTTCCGCCGCAGCTTTACTCCGGTGGGCCTTCTTTTTTCGCCACCACGGGAATAGGCTCCCTTGGTGGCCTAGGTAGGGGTCGGGTTTTCTCTTCACTGCCACAGGCTGTGGCAGCCTTGCTTGGTTGGGGTCAGGCTTCCTCTTCGCTGCCATGGGAATGGGCTCCCATGGCGGCTTTGCTTTGTCGGGGGTTGGGTTTCCTCTTCACCGCACGGCTTTGCTTCGTCGGAGTTCAAAAACTTCTATTCCTCCCACCCCACTCCCAGGCATTCGGATGCCTGCCTCACCGGCCAATCAAAGGCTTCCTCCCTTCTTCCTACTCCCACTGGTAGGGAGGAGGCTTCTGATTGGCCTGCGCGGGGGCAGGCAGAATGAAGGAGGCTTCCCATTGGGCAATGGGGGTAGGAATAAAGGAGGCTTCCAATTGGCCCGCGGGGGCTGGATAAAGGCAAAAGGAAAGTAGAACGGGGTAGTGGAACACTGGGAGATGCAACACACTTGCCAGTGTTTGGTGACACACTACTGTGTCACGACACACCGGTTGGGAAGTGCTGCTCTAGAACAAGGGTTCATGAGATGAAGGTGAAAGGGGGTAGATTCAGGAGTAATCTTAGGAAATATTTCTTCACAGACAGGGTAGTGGATGTGGGGAACAGCCTCCCAGTGAAAGTGGTGGAGACAGAAACAGAATCTGAATTCAAGAAAGCATGGGATAAATACAGGGGATCTCTAAGGAAGTAATGAGAATTATAATGTTAAATTAATTGGACAGATAGGCAGATTGAATGGGCCATATGGTCTTTTCTGCCATCATGTTTCCATGTTTGTATGTTTCTAACAGGGTTTTAAAGGAAAGGAGGAGGAATTTAATTTGTTTATTGTGAATCGTATGTCGGACTGAGATATGTATTCAAAATTAGACCAAAATGCTGCTGTGTTCTAGTTACACTGAGCTGAGTAGTTTAGAAATATTGCACAGATTGAATTAATTTTCTGAGAAAGAAATGAGGTATAGAATTCACAGAATGTGGGAGTTGAATTACTAGATGAAAGGCCCGAAGGTGAAGATGTGGGCTGAATTAAGTTACAATGTAAAATAATTCCCTTGGATTGAGTATGGCATTTTGAATATGAAAATTAAAGGATTCCTTCTTTGCAAGGTTGGTTGCTATTCTGTATTGAGTGCTTCTTTGTATGTTCTAAAGCTGGGAGAGGACAGGTTTTTTCTCTAATTATTTGCAAGTTTTTGCAGTATTTGTTTCTCAAGGGTTAAAGCGTGGTGTACCATATAGCTTTGTTAGGTTGATTATTGGTGTGTAATTTCAATGGAGCATTTATTCATGTGGGGTAGAGATACACTTATTTTATAATACTAGTGTAGATCTACATACGGTCATATATACGTATATATGCCTCTGTGTGGAGATATTTAAAAGTTATCCTCACAGAGATTTGTGATAGGGAGGACAATTGAGCCATACACCTGGACTCCTTCTGGGTTCTAAGTCATAGACACTAGTTGTTACCTTAATAATGACCATGACTTTAATTAACTCTGCCTCTGCAGCATCCCCAGTTGACTCATGCTATGGAAGTTCTGATCTGGGAATTGTACTGGGAACCCTCTGCATTGCAATGTACAGCTCTGTTATGCAGCTAGTGGGCTAGTCCATAAAGTTGTTTTTATTGAATGGTAATACACACCATAGTCTTGAGATAAATATCCCCCAGCTATTTGCTTAAACAGGCATTGAGTTTAGCATTACTGAGCCAAAATATGGCATTCTAAATTAAACTTTTTCATCTCTAGTGACCTTCACAGCAGTTTTACAGTTAATAAATTCTCTACAATGGTGCTCTGTGGAGTTGTTTTAATAAATCTTCATTGTGTAGTAAATGTTATAGTGCATACTTTACATGATATTTCCAGCTCCAACAAACACAATGTGTATCCTATATGGAGAATTTGCTGTAGTTTCCATGACATAATGGAAGCAGTTCCAGTAATGCAAGAAAAAAAATACTATAAATTACTTTACTGCCACTGAAGAGCATCAGGAAATATCAAGCCAATAGCATTTACATATTTATAAGCATGTTTATTTAGTAAATGCATGCTAGAAAAGCAGTGAGAAATGCCCACACAGCCAGTGCCGGTGGAAGGGTGTCCAGCCGCCTTAGGCAATGAGGTCGTCACTTGATGTCTTCATGTGATCTTTCTCTCATCACACATGACAAATGACCCCAGCTCCTAAAGAATTACATATCCCAAAATGAAAAACGCTCTTCAGCTCTGTGCCTCACCCATGCCACTTCACATCATATCTGTCCTTTCAAAACTGCCACCCTTACCAGCTACTCTGCCGCCCTGCCCAAGGTGCCCTAAGCCACTGCCTATCCTGCCTAATGCTTCCACTGGCTCTGCACATTGCTGCCAAATAATTCAGTTACATTTCAAATAATGTTAAATGGCTAAGTTTTTCTGTTCTATTTTAATTACAATTTTTTTCTAAAACAAATTCTAATTACATCACTGAAACTGAAGTAGAGAAAAAATGTGTTTAAATTATAATCTTTAGAAGATGTGATCACCTGATTGGACCATCATGAAAATATATTGTAATTAACATTTTTCTTGATTACATAAAATGTCTTTTTTCTTCTGGGCATCCTTACTGTTCCTTCTTTTTTAATGTTCACAAGTGCAATCATTGCACCCTTGAATTTGAGTTTCTTCCCATTTCTTATTTCCCAGAACATGTATTAGCTTTCCCAGAACATGTATAAGCCTCTCAAAGGACCCATGTCTTTTACTCTAGGCATGCCACTAGTGAATGAAGGTGCACATGCATTTCCTTTGATTTGCTCTGGATGTCAAAAGATGCCTTTTTTGGAAGGTCTGGTTGTATATATTGCATTTGTTCCTGTTTTTCACCTGTTGATTTGTGTTATTTGTTAGGTGTTCTCACTGACTATATTTTTTTCATTTCTATCAGCATCTCTCTTGCACATTTCTGTTCTGTCTTTAACTAAAGAGATGCTGGAATCCTGTCAGACATTAATTGGCATCCTTCAGCTCTGGAGGACAGAAATTTAGTTCTAGAACTATATGCCAGACTATGAACATCTTAGTTATTCCAAATCAACAAGGAATGGCTATCACACTCGAGTCACCTGCTCTGTGACTAGGTGCTTCTAGCTATTGAGCACATGTAATTAGCTAACACTCTCTATTCTTACACAGATTAGTAATTTCAAATACAAAAAATGAGATATAAGTCTAACAAGTCCGAGTACTAAAAACTGGACAAAGCTAGTTCTATAATGAATGCTTTTCTGTCTATCATAGTTGCTAGTAGAGATGTGATTCAGCTAAACCTTTTGGTTCAGCCTTCGTTATTGGCCCGCCGTGGGAAATTTTGTTTTTCTGCAGTTCGGGCCGATTTTTTTCGACCGCCCCAAAAAACAAATTTTTCCAAAGTTTTGGGAAAATCCGCTTCGCACATCCCTATTTTACTATAATCCACCCACCCTCCTGACCCCCCCAAGACTTACCAAAAGTCCCTGGTGGTCCAGCGAGGGTCCCAGGAATGATCTCCACCTCTCGGGCCATTGGCTGCCAGTAATCAAAATGGCACCAGTGGTCCTTTTCCCTTACCATGTGACAGGGGCTACCGGTGCCATTGGTCAGCCCCTGTCACATGGTAGGAGCAATGAATGGCCTATGCTGGCCTATGTGGCCTATGCAGACCTATGCAGACCACGCCGGAAGCAAAGCAGACTCCAGACAAGAAGATGAAGACTTGAAGCTGGGAACATGACTAAGATTCAGGAGAGGCCTGTACCGAGGCGCACCCTGTGGCTGTTCACAGACCAGGCTGAAGCGGAGCAGGCTCTGGCTTGAGTCTAAGGCAAGTACAGAAGTAGAAATAAGGAAAACGAAGACCAGGAACAGGATACAAGGATTCAAGACTCAGAATTCAGAACTCGGATTCAGGAAAGACCTCGGCGTTAAAAGCAAGAGCCTTCCAGAGACTTGCGCTGCAGACATGAAGACAGGCCTTGTGCCATGAAGCGCCCTACATAGCCCCCCATTGTACTGGTCAAGGACCACAATGGTGGCACACCAGGAAAGGTGGACAATAAGGAAACCTGGAAGCAAGACAAAAAGCTGGAAACTGGAACATCAGGACCAGGACAGGAACAACAGTAACATGGAATGCCAGAAACCTGGAACATCAGGAACACAGAACAGGCAACGAAGGAGCTCCAACAAGGAAGATGATCAGGAACATCCACAGGAGATCAGGAACATCTAACATGAAGACCATCAAGACAAGTGAAGACCACTGAGAACCTTGCTTGGTGAAGAAACCACAGACAATCGTGAGAATCCATGAAAAGGCCCTGAGGAGTGGGAGCAGAGCCATTTTATAGGGCTGGTGAAGAAACAGAGATGACATCATCTGTTGGGGCCACGGGGCTTTTTCCGCCACTTTTAAAAGAAGAGCAGAGGCATACGCGTACACTTAAGCAGAGCCTGGGGAAGAAGGAGTAAGTCAACATCGGCGGCAAACCTGCTGCGAAGAGGTGAAGGCAATGGCAGCGACACTCCTGCTCACGGGCCACGGTCGTGGCCCATGAGCAGCGAGCGCAACACAAAGGAGCACATTGTTGACGCAATGTTTTCGGTTCAGTTACAATACATCAATCAAAAATAGTTATTTTTCAAATTTTTTACATTTTAGAAAACACAAATACATATCCTTAGCATTTAAGTTACAGCTCAGCAGCTCTAATAATACATTCACTATTATATGAACATTGTAGCTAACACTGATTCTCTTACAGCTGCAGGAGAATATTTCATTCCAAGGCAGACTGAGAGAGAGTTCTTGAGTAGATTTGAGCTGACCATAGCTCTATATAAAATTGCATGGATATATAACATTCCATATGGGCCACCCTTGTTTGTTAAGGTGAAACAATAATTACCTTGATTATTTGACTACTAACTCCTTCTAGCTCAGGGTAAAGGATATGATTGGCATCACCATTTATTCTCAGATAAGCCATCTCATTTCTGGGTGCTATGCCTGACTAGTGGGAGAAGAGGGATATACAAATGAGCTTCTATTGAAAAAATGCCCTTTACAGGGACATACTCAAACACATAGTCTATATCATTATTGGATTCAGCATAAGAATGATGGAATATACCATTATTTTGAGTAACTATGGTTTACATGGTCTTTCATCCAGAAAACTCAAGTTCTCACAAGGTTTAATCAAATTACAAACAAAGAATGTGAGCCATTTATGGATTCTTGCTGCAGTAGCATTAGTACAGAACAATAGAGATGTGAATCGTGTCCTCGATCGTCTTAACGATCGATTTCGGCTGGGAGGGGGAGGGAATCGTATTGTTGCCGTTTGGGGGGGTAAAATATCGTGAAAAATCGTGAAAAATCATGAAAAATCAAAAAAACGTAAAATCGCAAAACCGGCACATTAAAACCCCCTAAAACCCACCCCCGACCCTTTAAATTAAATCCCCCACCCCCAAATGACTTAAATAACCTGCAGGTCCAGTGGCGGTCCGGAACGGCAGCGGTCCGGAACGGGCTCCTGCTACTGAATCTTGTTGTCTTCAGCCGGCGCCATTTTCCAAAATGGCGCCGAAAAATGGCGGCGGCCATAGACGAACACGATTGGACGGCAGGAGGTCCTTCCGGACCCCCGCTGGACTTTTGGCAAGTCTTGTGGGGGTCAGGAGGCCACCCCAAGCTGGCCAAAAGTTCCTGGACGTCCAGCGGGGGTCAGGGAGCGATTTCCCGCAGCGAATCGTTTTCGTACGGAAAATGGCGCCGGCAGGAGATCGACTGCAGGAGGTCGTTCAGCGAGGGTTCCGGCGCCTCGCTGAACGACCTCCTGCAGTCGATCTCCTGCCGGCGCCATTTTCCGTACGAAAACGATTTGCGGCGGGAAATCGCTCCCTGACCCCCGCTGGACCTCCAGGAACTTTTGGCCAGCTTGGGGGGGGGCCTCCTGACCCCCACAAGACTTGCCAAAAGTCCAGCGGGGGTCCGGAAGGACCTCCTGCCGTCCAATCGTGTTCGTCTATGGCCGCCGCCATTTTTCGGCGCCATTTTGGAAAATGGCGCCGGCTGAAGACAACAAGATTCAGTAGCAGGAGCCCGTTCCGGACCGCTGCCGTTCCGGACCGCCGCTGGACCCGCAGGTTATTTAAGTCATTTGGGGGGGGTTCGGGAGGGTGGGGGATTTAATTTAAAGGGTCGGGGGTGGGTTTTAGGGGGTTTTAGTGTGCCGGCTCACGATTCTAATGATTTATAACGATAAATCGTTAGAATCTCTATTGTATTGTGTTCCATAACGGTTTAAGACGATATTAAAATTATCGGACGATAATTTTAATCGTCCTAAAACGATTCACATCCCTACAGAACAATGATACTCAAAACTTACCATAATCATTATCCAATGCATATAACACTAGAGGTAGACCATCTGACTTTCGGGCCTGCCTCGATCAAAATGGCGCCAATAGCCTTTGCCTATACTATGTCACAAGGGCTACCTGTGCCATTGGAGAGCCCCTGTCACATGGCCATCGCGCCATCTTGTGCTCCTACCATGTGACAGGGGCTGACCAATGGCACCGGTAGCCCTTGTGACATAGTATGGGCTAAGGCTATCGGGACCATTTTGATTACTGGCAGCCAATTGTGAGATTGCTCCCAGACTCCCGCTGGTCCCCCAGGGACTTTTGGCAATTCTTGGGGGGTCTCCGGTCTCGCCTGGCAGCTAGAGCTGCCTTCAAGTCCTCCTGCAGCAGCAGGAGCCACTGCCGACGTCGGGGCCTGCTCCTCAGCCCAGCCTTGCTTCGTCCTCGTCGGCGTCTATGCAGGGCCCCTGACCATGGTCCTGCACAGCTTCCTGTTCCTGCTCCTAGGTGTGTGGCCGCATCTTCTTTCAAGATTAAAATGGCCCACAGCCGGATATGCCCTGGGCCCCACCTAATGACTGTTTCCTGTGTCAGTCCTATAAAAGGGCTTCTCCTGCATTTCAGCTTTGCCTTGCATTGGAGTTACTTTGCTCCTGGAAGTTCCTGTCTTCCAGAGCTATGTCAGGTCTCTGTTCATTGTTGGAACTCCATGTCTCGTCTGCTACCTGTGTTCCCTGTCCTCGTGTTCTGAGGTTCCTCGTCCAGGCTTCCTGATGTCTCACCTCCTGATGTCTTGCTTCCTGACATTCCACTCTTCCTGATGTCTCCGAGGTTCTGCCCTCCTTCGCCATTTCAAATCCTGATAACCCGCCAGCTCTTTGTTGCATTTGTGGATGCTCTTCACCCTCGCTCCATCCTCTCTACCTCTGTGGCGACTCCCTCTGGGCCTGATGGATGGCTTGCTGCCGCGTCGTCTCCATGCTGCTTTTCCCCGGCGTCCCAGGGCTGGCTCGATGCTGCGGATCACCCATGTTCCAGATGACGTAGGGTGCGTGCGCTCGCTCCGAAGTATGTACCAGCAAGGGCGCGAACCTCAGGGGCGTCCCCCTGTATTGATGTCATCCGCTTCTAACATAAAAGGTCTTTTGCTAACAGATTGAGTTAGCAAGGATTGATTGCGGGGATTCATCTGGACCCGCATCTCTCTATGCTACTCTGCCTCCTCGGACTTACCAGAGGTACCTGCTCCTCGGGGGCCTCACTCTCTTTTCTCTATTTCAGATTGCAGATAGGAACCGGTACTTGCTCCTCGATGGCCCATGTTCCTAAACCCTCTGAGGATTCTCTATTGCCTTGAAGCAATCGCAGATACAGACATTGTGAGTTACTATTTCAGATTACAGATAGGAACCACTACTCGCTCCTCAAGGGCCCATGTTCCTAAACACTCTGAAGATTCTCTACTGTCTAGAAGCTATTGCAGGTACAGACATTTGTGAGTTACTATTTCAGATGGTATATAGGAACCGGTACTCGCTCCTCGAGGGCCCATGTTCCTGAACACAGTGAAGATTCTCTATTGCCTGGAAGCTATTACAGATACAGACATTTGTGAGTTACTATTTCAGATGGCATATAGGAACTGGTACTCGCTCCTCAAGGGCCCATGTTCCTGAACACACTGAAGATTCTCTACTGCCTGGAAGCTTTTACAGATACAGACAATTGTGAGTTACCATTGCTCTCTTAGAGCTTTCCCTGGAATCAGGTACTCACTCCTCGAGGGCCTAACCCTTTCCAGCTACTAAGCTTTCTCAAGACCTTATGTGAGTTAACATCTAAGTACTGGCTATGTATACAGCATACCCTGTCTATTCACTGTCTCTTTACAGCTCAGCAACTCTGGGATTGCAGTTCCAGTATCTGAGGGACTTCGGCCCTGCCAGGCATATCAGCTCACTACTGCCACCTCTGGTGGTTCTACTATCCTGTCTAATAAAAGAACTATCTGTGTCTGTTTCCATATCCAAGCCTAGCCGGTGGTCCCTCTCAGGATATCCTCCTGGGGGTGCTGTCATCTGCCATCGGCCCAAGGATTCACCTATTTACATTCCTTTCCAGCTGAGTACCCTCTCTAGCACTCCGCTGGTACAGATTGCCAATTCAGCAGGCTATATCATACAGATTGCTTCTCCCATCAGCAGAGCAGATCCTAATAGATTGCTAACTCCTCCTCTCTGGAGGAGCAGATTTACAACAGATTGCTAACTCCTTCCCTCTGGAGGAGTAGATCATTACAGATTGCTGACTCCTCCCCCTTTGGAGGAGCAGATCATAACATATTGCTAACTCCAGTGAATCTGGCTTTAAAATCGGAGAAGCAGTACTCCTGGGAATCCAGCTTAAGTTATTGGATGTCAGTGACCCATGGACCCGGCACACCTCTCGCTTTGCAGGCTATACCGGGCTTGGCTCAACGCATCTCAGAACAGCAAGAAACCTTAGAGAAACTTACTGCAGTATTTCATCAGCTTCACAAACAAAAGATACAAGGCACAGATTCTACACAAGATGGTCAGTTACAGGAGGTAACTTTAAAGACAGCTGTTCCACTGGCGGCGCCTGTTCGATTCTCCGGAGAACTCCAGGGCTTTTTGAACCAGTGTAGCTTACATTTCACCTTACAACCTTCATTGTTTCCAACGGGCCTTTCTAAGACCAGCTACATCCTGTCATATTTGGATGGGAGAGCCTTGTCGTGGGAATCTAACTTGTGGGAATGCAAGGACCCTATTTTGCAGGACATAGAAAGATTTATGGACTTGTTTAAATCCATTTTTGATGACCCTGCTCATATGTCTGTTGCTGGGTTTGCTTTAGTGGACTTGAAGCAAGGCAACAGATCGCGGGCTGAATTTGCCATAGGATGTAAGACTCTTGCAACGGAACTTTGCTGGGACCCAGATGTCTTAAGACTCTCTTCTGCAGAGGCCTGGATACCCACGTGAAAGTTGAGCTGGCCGCTCATCAGATACCTGACTCACTGGAAGAATTGATAGCCTTAGCTACTCTGATTGATTGTCGGTTCTGAGACAGGGTGAAGGATCTCCGGCCGAAGGTTCTACCTGGGTTGAAACAGGCCAGTACTCCTGCACTCCGGATGGGTCCAGTAATTCCTGCTGTTGAGAAAGAGGAACCGATGAAAAGTGGTCATGGTCATTTGACCTCTAAAGAGAAAAGATTCCGGAAGAAACGCGGCCATGCATGTACTGTGGTCAGCCCGGCATGATGTCTCTACATGCTCCCTACATCCAGGAAATGGACAGGCCTAAGTCCCGCGGGAGGACTGTTCTTGGGCAATATGGCGTTATCTCCTCCGCTCTTGTTTAGGCTCTGAACCAGTGACGGTTCGGACCCCTGCCCTGGAGGGCTCAGGAGCAGGAGACAACTCTAATCTCAGATTTTTTGTGGAAAACCTGAGGAGACCTTTCATCAAATTAGAAGATCCATTATTATATTACAATTTGAAGTGGGCCTTGGACGTTCCTTTACATCGCCACTTCTCTTGAAGATCTTATGACGTCCTGCTGAAAGATTAAATTATTTCTTTGCTTCGGTGTTTACTGAAGAGGATGTTGGGGAGGTACCCTTACCGGAGAAGGTTTTCATGGGCAATGATTCAGATGGACTGAATCAAATCACGGTGAACCTAGAAGATGTGGTAGACCTGATTGACAAACTGAAGAGTAGTAAATCACCTGGACCAGATGGTATACACCCCAGAGTTCTGAAGGAACTAAAAAATGAAATTTCAGACCTATTAGTAAAAATTTGTAACCTATCATTAAAATCATCCATTGTACCTGAAGACTGGAGAATAGCTAATGTAACACCAATATTTAAAAAGGGCTCCAGGGGCGATCCGGGAAACTACAGACCGGTTAGCCTGACTTCAGTGCCAGGAAAAATAGTGGAAAGTGTACTAAACATCAAAATCACAGAACATATAGAAAGACATGGTTTAATGGAACAAAGTCAGCATGGCTTTACCCAAGGCAAGTCTTGCCTCACAAATCTGCTTCACTTTTTTGAAGGAGTTAATAAACATGTTGATAAAGTTGAACCAGTAGATGTAGTATACTTGGATTTTCATAAGGCGTTTGACAAGGTTCCTCATGAGAGGCTTCTAGGAAAAGTAAAAAGTCATGGGATAGGTGGCAATTTCCTTTCGTGGATTGCAAACTGGCTAATAGACAGGAAACAGAGAATAGGATTAAATGGACAATTTTCTCAGTGGAAAGGAGTGGGCAGTGGAGTGCCTCAGGAATCTGTATTGGGACCCTTACTTTTCAATATATTTATAAATGATCTGGAAAGAAATACGACGAGTGAGATAATCAAATTTGCAGATGATACAAAATTGTTCAGAGTAGTTAAATCACAAGCAGATTGTGATAAATTGCAGGAAGACCTTGTGAGACTGGAAAATTGGGCATCAAAATGGCAGATGAAATTTAATGTGGATAAGTGCAAGGTGATGCATATAGGGAAAAATAACCCATGCTATAGTTACACAATGTTAGGTTCCATATTAGGTGCTACAACCCAAGAAAGAGATCTAGGCGTCATAGTGGATACACATTGAAATCGTCGGTTCAGTGTGCTGCGGCAGTCAAAAAAGCAAACAGAATGTTGGGAATTATTAGAAAGGGAATGGTCAATAAAATGGAAAATGTCAGAATGCCTTTGTATCGCTCCATGGTGAGACCGCACCTTGAATACTGTGTACAATTCTGGTCGCCGCATCTCAAAAAAGATATGATTGTGATGGAGAAGGTACAGAGAAGGGCTGCCAAAATGATAAGGGGAATGGAACAGCTCCCCTATGAGGAAAAACTAAAGAGGTTAGGACTTTTCAGCTTGGAGAAGAGACGGCTGAGGGGGATATGATAGAGGTGTTTAAAATCATGAGAGGTCTAGAACGGGTAGATGTGAATCAGTTATTTACTCTTTCGGCTAATAGAAAGACTAGGGGGCACTTCATGAAGTTAGCATGTGGCACATTTAAAACTGCCGAAACATGGCTCATGTCGGGCAAGCGGAAGCGGACCCATAAAATAGCGGCAACAATTGAGCAGACAATAAGATAAGTTAATCTTATTAAAAAGTTAACATCAAAGAAGGGTCGGACCGCACAACGGGAGGACGGAACAATATAGTTTTAAAGAGTAGTGGTATAGTAGAAAAATAAAATAAAAAAAGATAAAGGAATTTGGTTGTTAAAGAAAATTAAAGAATAAAACACGGGAGCTATCTGAAGGGGTCAGCCAAAATAAGAGGCTGATTCAGAGCTAGCAACCGCACAAAAAAAAAACACACATCAAGAGGGTTCCTTGATGGTTTGTAAGTTGTAGCGTTGTTATACAAGGAAATGAGGTTGGTTATTGATTAGTGCATGAAGGTTCAGTGACGTCATAGCTATGGAGCTATTGATGCAGAATTCAATACTTCATCCAGTTACATGTCTGAAGAAATTACCCTTAGTAGTGGGGTTGGACATTCACCAACATTGCCACTTTTGCTGATGGTGCACTGATGTCATGGCAGCTGAGCTATTGCTGCTGTATGCAACAGCTCATTCCATTATTACTAAAGAGATACCTTTAGACGTGGGGTTGGACGTACCCTATCACTGCCACTTCCATTGAAGTTTCAGTGGCATCTATAATAGTTGACCATTGCTGCTATATACTATCAACTCTCATTCAGCTACATCTACTGGAGCAGTGGTTCTCAACCTTTTTTCTGTCGGAACACACCTGACAGATGGTTCTTACATGCATGACACACTGACCCATAATCGTCATGGGGCTAGATGTAAAAGTACAGTTTGCATCCACGGGAACCCCCCTGACCCACAATAATGGATGTAAAGCAGAATTATGACATTCCCCATACAACTCACCCTACAAAAAAGATATTCTGGTTCTGGTGTCATCTCAGTAACAGCAACTCAAACTCCTTCTACTTCCAGGCTCAATAGCCCTACTTGTGAAAAGACAGCAGTTTACCACCAATGCATGTCCTCTTGAGAAAACACAACAAATAAGACTGATACAAACGCTTACATGCTAGTAAAATATCTCATCTCGGTAACAGACACAGAACTGACCTAACATACTCCCAGGATCTGTAGTAATGCACATAAACTAATCCGCACACAGTTACACCTGTATTATGGAATACACTCAAACAGGAGCAACCCTATCTATGAAAAGGCAACACTATAAATATTAAATCAGGCCCTAAAAACCAATACACCTCTTATTAGGAAAACAGAACTAGCAAGCAGCTATAGATCCCCACACAGAAATAATTGTAAAACTATACTAATAAGCAGAATAAATGTTTCAAAACAACTATGAACAGAATAACATCCAACAATTAAAAACTCATAAAAACATTCTCCAAACACCAATAAAATATTTCAAAAAAGCAGACATCACATAATATTAAATAATTAAAATGGCAGTCAATCAAGAAAAATAAACTTAAAAAGCCACCTTTACTTACCCCCTCCAGCAGCTCTCCTACGCCCCTTCCATGCAGGCCGTGGCACACACCAGAAGCAGCAGTAGAAGCTAAGCTCTATACCATGGTCCTCTTCCTTAGTGCCCATGTCTCTCACACACACACCATACCAGTCATGCCCCCATGACCAGTTTCTGGCTCTCACACACCAATCATCTCCCAAACAGTCTTTGACAAACACACCAGTCACCTTCCTGAACAGTTTCTCTCATGCCATACACACACACAGGCTTCCCACTCCCGTGTTCTACTTACATATATGGGCTTCTCACTCTCATAATCACTTTCTCTGTCTCTCTCACACACACACACACACATACACACACACACACACACTCACCAGTCTCTCACTCCCATGCTTGTTCTCTCCACATGCACAGGCTTCTCATTCCCATAATCACTTTCTTTCACACACACACACACACACACACACACTAGTCATCTGACCTCTCTTATGCATACACACACACAGGTTTCCCACCCCCATGTTCTTTTTCAGATATACAGGCTTCTCACTCCCATGCTGTGTCTCACACACACCAGGTTTCTCACTCCCATGCTCACTCTTCACATGCACAGGCTTCTCATTCCCATAATCACTTACTTTCTTTCTCTCTCACACACACACACACACAAACACACACCAGTCACCTGATCTCTCTCATGCATACACACACACACAGGCTTCCCACTCCCATGTTCTTTTTCAGATATACAGGCTTCTTCCTCCCATTCTGTGTCTCTCACACACCCAGGTTTCTCACTCCCATGCTCACTCTCTTCACATGCACAGGCTTCTCATTCCCATAATCACTTTCTCTCTGTTACACACACACCAGTCTCTCTCTCATTTCCATGCTTGCTCTCCATGTGCAGAGGCTTCTCATTCCCTGAATCACATTCTTTCTCTCACATTCACACACACCAGTCTCTTTCTCTCACACACACCATCACCTTACCAACCAGTCTCTCTCTCTCATGCATACACACACACACACACACACACACACACACACACAGGCTTCTCACTCCCATGCTCTCTCTCACATAATCAGGCTTCTCACTCCCATACTTTCTTTCACCCCCCCCACACACACACAACACCAGGCTTCTTACACCCATGCTTTCTCACATACCCAGATTTCTCACTTCCATGCTTTTTCTCTCTCTCTCTCACACACACACACACACACACACACACACACATCAGTCACCTCCCTGACTCACACTCTCACATACATCAGTCATCTCACTGTGCAGTCACTTTCATTGTCTCTCACATATACACACACATCAGCTCTCTGACCAGTTTCTCTCAATCACACACATGCTCTCAATCACACACAGGCTGGCTGGCTGCTTCTCTCTCTTTCTCTCACTCACTTCCTCTCCCCCCCCCCCACCCGAGCACAAATGGTAGCTGCAGCAGCCTCCTCCTCCAGCCCCCGCAGGCCAAGAAAGAAGAATCTCATCAGCCGCGGGAGGCTCATGCTGCTGTATCCTTTCTCGATTCCTGGCTGGATTGATTGCTCAGGGGCCGCTGCTGCTGCCGCTGCTATTTTTCCATACGGCACGGCTCTTTCTCCTTCCTGCGCACCGCGTATCACTTCCTGTTCTGGGTCACGGGGGGGGGGGGTGTAGGAAGAAGAGAAAGCCAGCTGCAGGTGCCACTACTTCTTCTACCACTGCCGCCGTTCCCACTGGGTTTGAACATAATGATAGCCCGGTGGCAGTGGCAGCAGGGAAGGAAGAGCAGCGGTAGAGACCGGGAGAGACCGGGAGCATGCGACATACCTGCCGGTGCTTGACGACACACTGGTGTGTCACGACACACCGGTTGAGAAATGCTGTACTGGAGAGTCATCTTCAGAAGTGGATTTTGGACATTCTTCTACACAACCACTTCCATTGAATCCCACAGTGACGTCTAGAGCAGCTCCAACCATTGCTGCTGATATTATCAATACACTCTACGAGATTCTTCCACATCTCATGATCCACCTGTCATCTATACAGAATACGATATAGAAATTAGATCAAAGAGATTCTGGATTTTCGTAACAGAGGCAAGAATTTTGAATACCTTCTGATTTGGGAAGGCTTCGGCCCCGATTTGATCACTTGAGAGCCTCAGACCTACATCTTGGATAAAGAGATGCTTCATCAGTTCCACCTCACGCATCCTTTGAAACCTAAGCCTGGTCCCCGAAGAGTAGATCGATTTTGAAGGCGGGTACTGTTGCGTTCGTGGCTGCTCTTCGCCCTTGCTCCACCCTCTCTACCTCTGTGGCGACTCACTCCGGGCCTGATGGACGGCTTGCTGCCGCGGCATCTCCATGCCACTTCTCCCCAGCGTCCCCGAGCCGGCTCGACGCTGCGGATCCACCATGTTCCTGATGATGTAGGGTGCGTGCGTGCTCCGAAGTATGAACCAGCAAGGGCGCGAACCTCAGAGGCATCCCCCTGTATTGACGTCATCCACTTCCAACATAAAAGGTCTTTACTTTCGCTAACAGATTATGTTAGCAAAGATTGATTGCAGGGATTCATCTGGACCCGCATCTCTCTTCGCTACTCTGCCTCCTCGGACTTACCAGGGGTACCCACTCCTCGGGGGCCTCATTCTCTTTTCTCTATTTCAGATAGGAACCGGTACTCGCTCCTTGAGGGCCCATGTTCCTAAACCCTCTGAAGATTCTCTATTGCCTTGAAGCAATCGCAGATACAGACATTGTGAGTTACTATTTCAGATTACAGATTGGAACCGGTACTTGCTCCGCGAGGGCCCATGTTCCTAAACACTCTAAAGATTCTCTACTGTTTAGAAGCTATCGCAGGTACAGACGTTTGTGAGTTACTATTTTAGATGGCATATAGGAACCAGTACTCACTCCTCGAGGGCCCATGTTCCTGAACACACTGAAGATTCTCTACTGCCTAGAAGCTATTACAGATATAGACATTTGTGAGTTACTATTTCAGATTACAGATAGGAACCGGTACTCGCTCCTCAAGGGCCCATGTTCCTAAACACTCTAAAGATTCTCTACTGTCTAGAAGCTATCACAGGTACAGATATTTGTGAGTTACTATTTCAGATGGCATATAGGAACCGGTACTCACTCCTCGAGGGCCCATCTTCCTGAACACACTGAAGATTCTCTAGTGCCTGGAAGCTGTTACAGATACAGACAATTGTGAGTTACCATCGCTCTCTCAGAGCTTTCCCTGGAACCAGGTACTCGCTCCTTGAGGGCATAACCTTTCCAGCTACTGAGCTTTCTCAAGACCTTATGTGAGTTATCATCTAAGTACTGGCTATGTATACAGCATACCCTGTCTATTCACTATCTAAAGTCTCTTTACAGCTCAGCAACCCTGGGATCACAGTTCCAGTATCTGAGGGACTTCAGCCCTGCCAGGCATATCAGCTCACTACTGCCACCTCTGGTGGTTCTAGTAACCTGTCTAATAAAAGAACTATCTGTGTCTGTCTCCATACCCAAGCCTAGCCGGTGGTCCCTCTCTGGATATCCTTCTGGGGGCACGGTCATCTGCCATTGGCCCAAGGATTCACCTATTTACATTCCTTTCCAGCTGAGTACCCTCTCTAGCACTCCGCTGGGATAGATTGCCAACTCAGCAGGCTATATCATACAGATTGCTTCTCCCATCAGCAGAGCAGATCCTAATAGATTGCTAACTCCTCCCCTCTGGAGGAGTATATCATTACAGATTGATGACTCCTCCCCCTTTGGAGGAGCAGATCATAACACTCTTGTGGTCCTCCAGATGACACCTTGTTCCGTCATTGGAGTCTCGTTGCAGCTGGATCTGTTTCCTGTGTTCCCAAGTCTTCTTGACCTGCCAGCTCCTGTGGTTCTCTGAATGACACCAGCTTCATCATTGGAGTCTCATCTCGGCTGGATTCCCTTCCTGTGTTTGTCCCGCTCTCCAAGTGGTCCATGACCAGCTTCTTCAGGCTGTGTAGGGCACGCAGTGGGACAGGATGGTCCGCGACCAGTCCCACGGGTTGACTGTGTAGGGCGCCCTGAGAGACAGTGCCAATGTCTAACCTTCCCAGCTTCTGTCTCGTCCAAGAGTCTTCCAAGTTCCTCTTCTCATCAAGAGTCTTCCAAGATCCTCTTCTACTTCCAGTGTCTTCAAGTTGTAAGGTCTCCGTCTGCCCTCATCCTCAGTTGGGCCTGCTGCTTCATGCCAATCCTAGCAGCAGGTCCGAAAGGGCTAGGAATGGTTGGAGGACTGTTCATATACCAACATCAGCTTGTTGGCTCCGGAAGCATGCAGGTCCAGCAGAGGGTCAGACCTTGTCTTCGCCCGTGCTGGGACACACCGCCAACCCTTGGTTCAGTCTTAGATTCATCTGGGATTGGGACAAGGCCCAAGGGCACACTAAAACCCCTCAGCTGGGATTGCTCCCTAGCGTTCCCGATCTGCAATAATCTGCTGATTTTAGCATGGTTTAGTACAGAGACACTCAATTGTGCTATCAAATGACAAAAATGCTTAATACCTCCAGCACAAAATTTGATGTGACTAGGTTTTTTATGAATTTAATATACCGCAGTTTTCATATATTTTCCCTATATTCATTGATAACTAAAATTCTAATTTCCTTTTTGCTTTCATCACCGAAATTATGAGTTGGATGCTTTGGTGATTGTTATTTTCATTTTATTTTATTTTGTGTTAGTATTATTTTTAATGTGATGTTTTATATATATTTTGTTTTTAGTTTAATGATATGCATCACTTTGAGCAATTTTTTAAACCTGGAAGAGCAATTAAGAAATATTTTAAAGTAAATAAATAAATAAATGAATAAATAAATGAATAAATACCGGTAAATACATAAATATTTGTTCATTCATTTTCATGGATTTCTGTTTAAAAATGGTGGCCTCTCTCCTCAACTCCAAATAATGACTGTAAGATTGGCTTCCTACTGCTGGTCACTAAGTAACATGTGCACTCATTTTTATTGTGGACCTTGTCATTGATATGTTTGGGGACTTTTTATGCTAAATCCTCAAAGGCTTAGTCAGGATCTACATGTATTAAATGGAGGTGCACAGGTAGATTGGTTTAATCTTCATAAGTGGATTTTTAATTGTCTAAAAATATGCACATTGGGGTAATTTTCAAAAGGAGTTACATGCGTAAATGTAGCTACTATCGTAGCAATTTTCAAAAGCCATTTACTCAAGTAAAGTGCACTTATGTGAGTAAATCCTATAGACAAATCAATGGCATATATTGTAGCAATTTTCAAAAACCCACTTACTCAAGGAAAGTGAATTTACCCCAGTAAACCTGGTTTTTACTCGAGTAAATGCTTTTTAAAATCGGGCCCATATTTTCCTAGAGGGTAGATTTTCAAAAGGTTATGCGTATAGGATACGCACGTAACCCCAAAAAACCTACCCCTGTGTGCGCCAAGCCTATTTTGCATAGGCTCGGCGGTAAAGAGAAAAATCTTGTTTTCCAATTCTGAATAACATTCAGAAGAGTCCTGTTCTGCTCATGGATCTCTATTCATTATTAAACAACCTTTACAAAGGTAAGAGATGAGCAAAAATTGAATTTTCATGCATCTGTTTCATGCTGTCATGCAAGACAGGTAACAATTAGAGATGACTTTGCATAGTCCCGGGCAGGCGCACGCAAGCCTCGGGCAAGCGTAACTTTTGAAACAAAGATGAGGGGTATTTAGTTAGGGCTGGGGGGTGGGTTAGATAGGGGAAAGGAGGGGAAGGTGGGGGGTGGGGGGTGGGGGCGAAAAAAAGTTCCCTCCAAGGCTGCTCCAATTTCGGAGCAGCCTTGAAGGGAACGTGGAAAGCCATCGGAGCTCCCCTCGGGCTCAGCACGCGTAAGGTGCACATTTGTGCGCCGACTCTGGATTTTGTAAAATGCGCACAGCAGCGCGCGCATGTTATAAAATCGGGTGTACATTTGTGCACGCCGTGTACCCGCACAAATGTACCCCGTGCGAGTAATATTTAAAATCGGCCCCAATGTGTATATTTTTAGACACAGAGAAAAGAGGCATGCTAGAGAAAGTTTCTAGGGCATGGTTGAATACATGCACCATAATATTTGTCATTATCACTTAAGTGTGCACATGTACTTTGAGCTTCACACCAATTAGATCTTAAAAGACAATGTACACAGGTATGTTTGGTTTGAAAATTACCTGAGCTTGTGGGCTGAAAAGTACTCACATATTTTTGAAATTAGGCATCCTGTTGAAATTTTATATTTGGTAACCATCAAAGATTAGTATAGGAATTATTTCAGGAGAGAACTTCAGCCTATTACTTCAGTCACATGTACTATTGCTATTGTACTTTGTATTTAGCACATGTGGCAAGCTGGAGAAAACATGCAATGGTACTTAAGATTCCAAACGATTTAAAAACAAATTCCTGCTAGTTGATATAATTGATCACTAACTGGTAATTTGATCAAGAATGATAATATTCACAATATGGTAAAGAGAAAAATCTTGTTTTCCAATTCTGAATAACATTCAGAAGAGTCCTGTTCTGCTCATGGATCTCTATTCAAAATTAAACAACCTTTACAAAGGTAAGAGATGAGCAAAAATTGAAATTTCATGCATCTGTTTCATGCTGTCATGCAAGACAGGTAACAATTAGAGATGACTTTGTACAGAAGTGACTCTCTTGTTGCTGTTTAATAGGTGAAAAATGTTAATATAAATTTTTGAAAGATTGCTTTGTTATAACTGAAAGAATGAACTGTTCTTTGTCTGAGCGAATCTCAGGTCATTGTGTCTTCCAAAATCAAAAGTACCGATTTTTCTTTGATCACATTTGCCCTGCTTTGTGTGCACTGATTTCTAAATATACAGCTCCAATACAGGATACCAATTTTAAGCTTATAATAACTGAGTAAAAGCAAACAGATTTTAAACACCCTTCAATTGGCAGGCAATAGTTTTAGCAAGTCCTACAAAGAAGAAAAATAAGTAAAACAGTCTAATTTCTTGTAAGATTAAGAATATCTTGTGAGGGTAAAGCTTCTGATTTTGCAAAGCTAAATATTCAGTAATTAACACCTAACAAATAAATGCCAGTTTGTGCTAATTATAGAGTGGAGCAGATTGATGGTGCTCCTGATAACTGGTCACAAGGTCACACTGAAGTATGCCTCTAATTACAAGCTAGGAATCACAATCAATGCAAATTGGAAGTCAGGAAATGGATAGCTTTAGTCAAGTTTATGAAGATCCTATGGGGTGCGTGTTAGTTAGAACACAAATATACAGTGTTATGGTTGGTTTTAAAGTAATCTTTCTTACATAAGCCATATGTCAGCCAGTCTTACAGAATCTCTGCCTGTAGGGGAGTACATTAAAACATCAAGCAAATGGAAAGAAGTTTTAAGTTATAAATTAAAAATCTAATATGTATAACTAGGGGTTAGTGAAATTGCTATTTGATGGGAATGAGCAGGAAGATGGTGTGAACATTTTTTAAACAAATATTGCTTCATTTACAAGCATCAATGATTTTTTTCTGGAATCTGTCTGGCATATCAAGAATGTATGTACAAAAATGTTGTTGTGAATCTGCCCGCATGCTGCGTGCAAACTCCCTACCTGCTGCCTCTTCGAAACGCAGCAAGACAGGCCGCTGCTGCCGCCAACTGTCTTCACAGCTTGGTGCCGCTACCGGAACATCTTGCGCGGCTGGGAGGCTGCCAACAAATTGCCTGCTCATCAATGCCTGGCCGCGGCTGGAGGCCACCGCTGCTGCCGCACCGTTGTGACCCGGATGGCCACACCCGATGCCATCTTCTTTGTGGCTGTGCTGCCGCTGAAGCACCGTTCTTGCGGCGTGGTGGTGCCACCGCCGAGATCCTCCTCAAGCGGCAGGGGAAGTCGCTGCCATCTCGATGTCGTCCCACGGCCTGGAGGCCACTCCAAAGCCTGCTTGCTTCTTTCTCTGCTCCTGCGCAGGGGGACACCGCTGTCCATGGTCCTGCCTTCCTCCAGGGCTCTCCTCTAGGCACCGGCATGCGCCTCTTCAATGTATTTAAAGGGCCAGTAGCAGGAAGTGCTCCTGGCCCCACCGGAATCCAGCTGGTCTTCATTTCCTGATTCAGCCCTATATAAGGGCCTCTCTTCAGTCAGTCCTGGCCTTCAGATTGGGTTCCACAGTCGTCTGTGTCTTCTCTTTGGTCCAGGTCCTCCGTAGTCTTCTCCTGCTTTGACGGTTTTCCTTTGTGTTCCTGATGTCCTTCGCTTATACCTCCTGATGTCCGATGTCCTTCCTGTCGCCTTTGCCTTCACCTCTGCCTCCATGCCTTGGTTCCTTGATGTCCACCTTCCTGGCATGCCATTGTCATGGTCTGCGACCAGCCCACGGGCAGGCTGTATGGGGCACCTCACTGTACAAGGCCATCTTCTCCTGAGCAGTGCAAGCCTCCGGAAGACATCTGCTTGAATCCTAAGTCTTGAATCCTGAGTAGTCTTTGAATCCTTGAGAATCTTGAATCCTGTGCTTGAATCTTGTCCCGTCTACGGAGTTCCTTGCATTTGCGTCCATCCATGCCAAAGACTCTGTTCAAACCTGCTCTGCTTCAGTGTGGTTCGCGACCAGTCCCGTGGGTGGACTGTGTAGGGTGCGCCCCGGTGCAGACCTCTTCAGTATCTTTGCCATGTTCCAGTATCAGCTTCCATTATTGCTCCTAGAGTCTGCTTTGAGCCCAGTGTGGTCTGTGACCAGTCCCGCGGGTAGACTGTGTAGGGCGCGCTGCGTCGCAGTCTCAACCCAGCACTTTGATCCTATGCCTTGAGTCTTTGTCTACTGTGTCCTCGCCTGAGTCTTCATCAAAAGTCTTCCATGCCCCAAGGACTCCATCTGCCCTCGTCCTCTGTCCGGCCTGCCGCCTTTTGCCATTACCCAGCGGCATGTCTGAAAGGTCTTGGAACGGTCGGAGGGCTGTTCATTGATCAACATTGCGTTGTTGGTCATCCTGGGCATGCAGGTCCAGTAAAGGGTCAGACCTCTCGTCTCCTTGTCTTCGTGCCAGCCTTGTCTTGCTCCTTGTTACCCGTGCTCACACCAGCTCACCTCCCGCGGTGTGTCTTGGGGCTCCTCCCTGAGTCGTGCCGTTGTCCAAGGGCTCACATCACCTGTTCCAGAAATGACCACGCCTCCACACTCATAACAAATGTAAGGGAAGAAGCAGCACCACTCCAAAATTTAGGAACAAAAAGAGAAGAGGAGAAAAGGATAACAACTATAAAACAATAAAAAGTGTAATTGTCAATTTACATTTACATTTAAATTTATTACACTTATGAATCACCTAACTCAAAAATTGGTCTAGGAGATGAGCATAAAAACAAAAACAGAATTTACAAAAAGCAATGTAATATAAAGGAAAACAATTAAATGCCAGTACAATACAGCATAATAATAATTTGAGTAAGCCCACAAAAACATTGCTTTCTGGCAATTCACTTTGGATTGTTTTTCAGCTATTACTTTTTATTTGTTCTAGAAATATTTCACTTTCTGTTAAAAAGGGAGATGGCTGGAGACTGGAAGCAGCTTTTCAGGAGTGGATCTTGTCTTATGAATAAATCTTCAAAAGCATTTCATGTGTAAAATCACCTTGCATATGCATATGTTCAACATACATGTAAACACCCTTGGGCACCAAACTATCTTGGGCACTGTCACATGGGTAGCTGGTAAGGCTATTGGGGTTTTCACTTTTACAGATGGTATGGAGATAGTTTGCACAGCCAGAGTGTCTTCACCAGAAAATAAATCAAAATAGAAAAATGATTTCAGAGGCACTTTTATAATTAAATTAAAGGATTTTATTTTGCTGGCAAATGGATAATTTTCTAGGTTCTTCACTTCTAAAAAACAAGTGCAATTATTGAACAAACAAACCTTTCAACGTCAATAATTTCAATGAGAAATAATTTACTTCTGGTGCACAAAACAATTTTTCATATGTGACTTTTACTCTAATTCTTAACACAGTTTGGAAATGAAACGGGTTCCTGTACAAAGATTACTTAATGAGAACAAATGTTGAACTTCAACTTTAATTCAAGAAATCTAATTCTTTGTGTTAACTTGTCATAAGAAGATCATTAGGAAATTCTGGAAATATCCAGGTAAGTATTAACAACTTTTATCTCTAAGCTGTTTTAACTCAATGACTTTGACCTCTTGCATGTTCATGTGTGTTAGACTAGTGCATTTTACCAAAATTGTGTCACAGTTTGTTGGTGCACACTTACTTTGCTGGGTAATAATTTATGAGAGCGCTGCTGCCTGTGAACGCTGGATAGAGAGTGCTGACCCAGGAATGATATACAGTAGGGATGTGCAGACAAAAAATTTTCATTACATTCGTGATACATATTCTTCGGGGGTCATTTCCATTGCATTCGGATGTATGGCGCGCCAGATACGTTGATATGTGAATTCATTTTCCGGTTCCCATTAAAGTCAAAGGGGGAAGGATTTCCAGCCTATTTTTGGCTGTAGAATTGGGGTTTTATTATCAATTTTGATGAAACTTCTGGGGAGCAATCATCACAACAACAAAAGAGTTCCAAGGTACTTAGACTGTGGCAAAGTGTCACCAAAGTGGCATGAATAGCCTAAGGCACTGTAAAGGTGCAAAGGGGTAGCAGAAATGGCAAGAGTGCAGCGAGAGTGTCAAAAACACACCACAGCTTCAATAGAGAGCACCGATAACAGATGCATGAACCCTCGAAGGCAGCACGACAGGCAAAGAGGCAAAACAAGTGGTATTGACATCCTACAGCACAATGAAGGGGGAACATAGCAAGCAGAAAGACTAGCAACAACACACTGAGGAACCATGATAGTGGCAATAACACCACAAGGAGTTGAGTGAGTCATCTGGTGATTGGCAGCAAGGCAGAGTGGCAGAAAGTTGATAGGGGCAAGACAGGCTGGAAGAGCCGAGGTAGTCAGGTCCCTGTGGTTTGATAAGGGAAAGACAAGGAGGCAAGATAAGACGAGGCTCAGCATGTGGTGGGACTGTCAACTGTACATACTGTGCACCCAACCCGTCTTGAAACAGGGACCAGGGAGTCTAACACGAGTGCTAGGACCTGAATCATGATAAACTATGCCTGGGTGGAGTGGAGCATCTGCGGGTGCCGATTTTGGTGGTAGTAGCAAATATTCAAACAAGAGCCCCGGGGAGAGTTCCCTTTCCTATGAGCAGGAAAGGGCTCCCTAGAATCGGTTTGCCCCTAAAGTGGGGGGTTTCCATTGGGGTCCAGTGGGCTCTCGCTGATCTTTTAAAATCAGGCTGGCTGCACCCGGGATTCCCAGGGACTGTAGTGAGAGAATATCCTTGACAAAAGACAGGTAGGCCGGAAAGCAGTCAGAGTAGAGCTTGGCATAGAAAGAGGCTGATTTCAAAATGGAATAGTGGTTCAACATGGGTCAGAGGGTAGAAACAGGCAGGCTACACCCGGGAAGAGTTCCCTTTCCTACGAGCAGGAAAGTGCTCCCTAGAATGGGTTCGCCCCTAAACAGAGGTTCAACATGGGTCGGAGGGGAGAAACAAGCAGGCTACACCCGAGGAGAGTTCCCTTTCCTATGAGCAGGAAAGGGCTCCCTAGAATGGGTCCGCCCCTAAACAGCGGTTCAACATGGGTCGGAGGGGAGAAACAGGCAGGCTACACCCGGGATCCCCAGGGTGTGAGAATATCCTTGACAAAAGACAGGTAGCCCGGAAAGCAGTCAGAGTACAGCTTGGCATAGAAAGAGGCTGATTTCAAAATGAAAAATCAGTTCAACATGGGTCAGAGGGTAGAAACAGGCAGGCTACACCCAGGGAGAGTTCCCTTTCCTACGAGCTGGAAAGGGCTCCCTAGAATGGGTTCGCCCCTAAACAGTGGTTCAACATGAGTCGGAGGGGAGAAACAGGCAGATTGCACCCGGGGAGAGTACCCTTTCCTATGAGCAGGAAAGGACTTCCTTGGAATGGGTTGGCCCCTAGAATGGAGCATGAGCCTTCAAAGCGTGGTGACAGGGAGCAGGGTGCCATGTGAACAGTGGTTAAACATGGGTCAACAGGTCCTAAGAGATAGACTGCAACACCCTGGAGAGTTCCCTTTCCTAAGAGCAGGAAAAGGTTTCCTTGGAATGAATTGCCCACTAGAGTGTATAATGGTACAAATTGTTCGGATTTAATCATTTGCAAACAGATCATGACTTCATAAGCAAGACGAAGGAAGTTCTCTTCTCTGCCCTGAAACTAAAGACAACTCTTTCTTTTATTTAAAGATCCATGCTGTGAAGGATTACTAGTTTTAATTGCCAGAGACTGAGGTTTCCCTTTGCAACGAGGGTTCAGCCATTAGGACTGGACAAGGCCTGAACAAACAAGCACAGTATTCCAGGACAGATGTGAAACACTTGTAGGAACATAAGGCCTGGACGGACAGGCAGAGCAATCGAGGACAGAAGTCAATCCCACCTAGTGACATAAGGCCTGGACTGACAGGCACAGCAAACAAGGTCAAATACTTGTAGGAACATAAGGCCTGGATGGACAGGCAGAACAATCGAGGTCAAACACTTGTAGGAACATAAGGCCTGGACGGACAGGCAGAGCAATCGAGGTCAATCACTTGTAGGAACATAAGGCCTGGACTGACAGGCAGAGCAATCGAGGACAGAAGTCAATGCCACCTAGGGACATAAGGCCTGGACTGACAGGCACAGCAATCAAGGTCAAACACTTGTAGGAACATAAGGCCTGGACGGACAGGCAGAGCAATTGAGGTAAAACACTTGTAGGAAATTAAGGCCTGGATGGACAGGCAAAGCAATCGAGGTCTAACACTTGTAGGAACATAAGACCTGGAGAGTTGACAGTTGAGGTCAGGCCCTTGTAGGGATGTATGGCCTGGGCAGTGGATGGTCAGGCACAGCGTTTGAGGTCAGGTACATGTGCTGCAGTGCTTTTATTATCTGGAGCATAGGAGGCAGTTGGAGCTGCTACAAGGCTTTGAATTGCTTTTATTCATCTTGCCATTCACAGCAAAAATTTGGAAACCCAAGCAAAGGCAGGTTTACTTTCAAAAACACTAGCATTTCCATCAACTCTGGTGCCAGCCTTGAGTGGTGAGGGCTCATGATATCCCCTGTCATTGAAAAGACACGTTCACTGGGCACACTGGTTGGTGGACATGACAGATATTGCTGAGCCACTTTGGCTAGGTGTGGCCAGTCAGTGGACTTGTGAGCCCAATATGCAAGTGATCTTTCTGCATATTTTCTATTGACTCTGAGAGATACCGTGTCACTGACAGCTGTGCTGGTGTCTCCTTTGCTTGGGCGGGCTGAGAGTCACCATGCCAGCTGCTTTCTCTCTCGCCCATTGCACAATTGATGAATCTTTATGGGCAATATGCCTTGGGCATTCTGACGTGGAGGAGGCGGTACTATCTGTTGCTGACACAGTGCTGCTCCTGCTTGGGCTAGCAGCACAAATCTCTGAAGTGCCTGCTGTTTCCACCTCTGCTTCAAGCCTAATCTTTCTCTGCCTATGGCGCTCCTGTTCACGGACTTTTGCTAACAGCAGCTCCTTCACAAATGACAGACAATTGGACTGTAGGGCGAGTTTCCCTTTCACACGGGGATCACAGACTGAGGCGAGCATGTATGTGCGGTCGTCTGTTAAAGGCCTTAATCTGTCTTTCACCTGCTGCTGCAAAATGTCCAGACACTGCAGCACCTCAACTGTCATTCCCTCTTCCCGTTTAAAGGCCTCCAAATGTTCATGCAGGAAATTAACTATAGGGATGATGTCAGCCAAGGTGGCACTTCTGGAACTCAGCTCCTCAGTGACATCCTTGAAGGGCTGCAGGATTTTTACCAGCTGACTCATGACTAACCAATCATGATGCCCTAGGGGATTCTGCACACCTATGTCCATTGTACCAGAAAGTTCATGAAGGGGTGTCTGCAGCTCCAGTAACCTCTCGAGCATCATAAAGGTGGAATTCCACTGGGTGGCAATGTCTTGAATGGGACGCTTGTGTGGCATATCCAAATCAGTCTGCTTTTGTCGGAGAACCTGCCCCGCCTTGACACTTCTGTGGAAGTGTGCTGCTATGTTCCTGCACTTCTGTATTAACGTATGCAGGTATTCATTCTCCTTGTCCTTGGACTCCAAGCACAGAGCTGACTTCACTACCAGGTGCAGAGTGTGTGCAAAACATCGGATATTTTTAAAGCACCCTTCGGTTATTGCCTTAACCATGTTTGCACCATTGTCTGTGACAAAGAACCCTGCCTGGGTTTTCCTGTCTTGCTGGTGTAGTTGCCAACCCTCCAGCATCGGTCTGATGCATGCTAGAATAATGGCTGTGGTATGGGCCTGGTGCATCAGGTGGGTGTGCAGTAAAGCCCACCTCCACCCTGATACTTGTTCAGTAATAAAGCTGCTGGCTGCGCCTGCCTCAGCCATGTCCCACCAGTGTGTTGTCAGAGAGAGGTAAGAGTGTGCGGCATTCATGGTGGTCTAGATATCGCAGGTGAAATGCACTCTTCCCTCTGCCTTAGCTAGCAGTGCTTTTATGCGACTGCAACACTGCTTGTACATGCTGGGGATGACCTTTCTACTAAATGTGGTTCTGCAGGGGATTTTGTAATTTGGAAGTATGACCTTCAAAAAACGCTTGAAACCCACATTCTCCACTAACTGCAAGGGCTGGTCAACAAGGGCAATCATTTCCCCAATGGTCCTGGTTACAACTTTTGAGGCTGCCTGCCTCCTACCCCAGGATAGTGTTACCGCACTCCACCCCATTTCCTCCATGGTGGGTTGTTACTTCTGCAACATGTCAGGGGGTTGCTGGGATGCCACCTGACTGCTAGAAGGGGATGAGGGTGTGGGCTGACTCTGCTGCTTTCCTACCACTACAAGCTGGTTGGAATGGGTCCCCCAACAGGTACTGCCACCATCCCCAGATGGCAGTAATCTTGTTGGGTGTTGCCTCTTCATATGATGGTTCACGCCAAAATTAGATAGATGTCCCATTTGCTTGCCTCTGCTAATATCCCTTTCACAGTAATTACACCGAGCATAATGCGGGTCTTCCGACACTTTAAAGTGGCTCCAGATTACAGATGTCTTTCGTGATCCTCCCCTCTCTAAAGCCTTGGGGGTGGATGCTGGCACTGGAGCTGAGTTAGTGGGTGCACCCTGAGAAGCAATGTCACGGGGGGGCCTCATTCACCCTCTGTACCTGTGCTGACTGCTCTTCCTCCTCCTCCTTATCACTTTCATCTCTCCCCTGCTGTACATTTGTGGAGACTAAGACAGGACTAACTGATCCTACCGAAGATTTGTCAGCTATTACTTCTTCCGTTTCTGATGAGAATCCCACACAAGAAGATTTTTCATCTGAATCAGAAGCAAACAGTGACTTCGCTACCTTGTCAACGCTAAGTGTTAGTCGAGACTTCTGTCCCCCTGCTGCTTTTGGGTGTCTACATTTTGTCTGGCATGACTCTGCCTCCTCTTCCCTCACCTCCAAAACTACAGGGCCAGAAACATGTGGTGGCAATGGTGATGCATCATGGTCAGATTTCATTTTTTTCAGCATGGAACTGTCAGCCCCTACAAAGAGTTTAGATTGTGACAGGTGCCTTTTTAGCTGTACTGGTGGTGTTGCAGTAGTGTATTTTGAGGTGCCTCCTCTGTCAGTCCCAGTCACTCGACTACATCTCTCTTTCCCTGACATTATGGATTTAATGTCACTGAAAAAATACCCACTGTCCACTATCACGGTGCCTGCTTGTACACTAATGTGTGTGGTGTGTACACAGAGATGCTGCTTGCTTGTAAGCACAAAAGAGGCACACTCCCTGGGCACTTGACCGCACAGACCCACTCAATAATAAAGCTCAGTCTGTTAAAACTGCCCACTGCACACTATCATGGTGCCTGGCTGTGCACTAATATGTGTGGTGTGAACACAGAGACGCTGCTTGCTTGTAAGCACAAAAGAGGCACACTCCCTGGGAACTTGACTGCACGGACCCACCCAATAGTTAGGTTCAGTCTGTTAAACTGCCCAGTAAAGCCCAGTGCACAGAGAGACTAAGTGATTTGAATTTAAAAAAATCAGTTTAAAAAAGCTGGAATTTTTGTCACTCCAGAAAAATGGATGAAATTGAAAATAATATATCTCTCCAAGCCAGCCCAACACCCTAAATGGTGGTCAGTGCTAGCTGACCTAGCACAACTTCTCTTCTCAGTCAGAGATCACCAAAATAAAGAGCTTGAAATAAATAGGACTAGCTGGCCCTGGCACTGCAGCAAAACAAAGAATAATTAGCTTTTTCTTTCCTTAACTAGCTTAACTAGCCTATCTCTCTTACACCCAGCCCACCTCCCCACAGCATCACTGGAAATAAGTGCGTGGCTCCTCGTGCTGATGTTTATATAGTGCTGGCTCATCAGTAAAATCGACAGAGAGCACTGAATGACAGCTCGATTGGCTGCATTCAGTGCATGTCACAAAATTTCAGTGCGGATACGCTGCATTCCGGTATCCATGCCGACCTGTCCGACCCTTTCCTGTGAGTCACTGTGACTCACAGGAAAGGGTCAGACAGGTCGGCATGGATACTGGAATGTAGGGCATGGGCGCTGCTTTTTGTGAAAATCATAGGTAGCTAGTAGCTAATGGGGGCAAAGAAAAGCGCGTGCCGCAGGGCGCATCAAATTACATGGATAATAAGTTAAATACGTGGGGAGTTGCGATGCGTTTCGCCTCCCCTCATATTTAACGGATATGACAAAATACGTTGCGGATTGCCAATATGTCAAAAACAAATGCACTCCCCTAATATACAGCTGTGGTGGCTTGTGATCGAGGAATAGCTCATGCTGCTTGATGGCACACACTGGACCTGATTTACCACTCTTGAACATGAAGTCTCAGGATATAGTGGTTTACCTACTATGCTATCTCAAATCAAATCAATAATAAAGACTGATGCCTCACACCAACCAATCTTCCGCAATCTATAATGTGGCTAGCACATGTGTATATGAATGAAACTGGAGTTTTTGCTAATAGAAATACAAAAAAAAATCATTATTTCAACCCTGTCCAAGGATGCTTGCTTTGAGAGATCACACAAAATAAAGAAAATACTATATCACACCCTCTCTCTCACATTCTGCACTTATTTGTAGAGATGTGAATCGTGTCCTCGATCGTCTTAACGATTGATTTCGGCTGGGAGGGGGAGGGAATCATATCATCGCCGTTTGGGTGTTTAGAGTATCGTGAAAATCGTTAAAATCGTGAACCGGCACACTAAAACCCCCTAAAACCCCCTAAAACCCACCCCCGACCCTATAAATTAAATCCCCCACCCTCCCGAACTCCCCCAAATGCCTTAAATTACCTGGGGGTCCAGCGGCGGTCCGGAATGGTCTCCTGCAATTGAATCGTGTTGTCTTCAGCTGGCGCCATTCTGCGCCGCCATTTTGCAAAATGGCAGCGCAAAATGGCGGCGGCCATAGACCAACACGATTCGACTGCAGGAGGTCGTTCCGGACCCCCGCTGGACTTTTGGCAAGTCTTGTGGGGGTCAGGAGGCCCCCCCAAGCTGGCCAAAAGTCCCTGGGGGTCCAGCGGGGGTCCGGGAGCGATTTCCTGCCGCGAATCATTTTCCATACGGAAAATGGCGCCGGCAGGAGATCGACTGCAGGAGGTCATTCAGCGGGGGTTCCGGACCCCGGCTGAACGACCTCCTGCCATTTTCCATACGGAAAACGATTCGCGGCAGGAGATCGCTCCCGGAACCTCGCTGGACCCCCAGGGACTTTTGGCCAGCTTGGGGGGGCCTCCTGACCCCCACAAGACTTGCCAAAAGTCCAGCGGGGGTCCGGAACGACCTCCTGCAGTCAAATCGTGTTGGTCTATGGCCGCCGCCATTTTGCAAAATGGCGGCGCAGAATGGCGTTGGCTGAAGACAACATGATTCAATTGCAGGAGGCCATTCCGGACCGCCGCTGGACCCCCAGGTAATTTAAGGCATTTGGGGGGGTTTGGGAGGGTGGGGGATTTAATTTAAAGGGTCGGGGGGTGGGTTTTAGGGGGTTTTAGTGTGCCGGTTTTCCTGCCCTCCCCCTTCCCCCGATTTACGATTTTTTGACGATAAATCGGGGAAATTGGAATTGTATCGTGGCCCTAACGATTTTTGATGATTTAAAATATATCGGACGATATTTTAAATCGTCAAAATACGATTCACATCCCTACTTATTTGCCAATAAAGGGGAGCATTTATCAAAATGCTATAAAGCATCAAATCTTCACAAGAAACTCACCCAAAGATGAGATTTGTGCAATATTCTCTCAACTGGTTGTATGTAGGAAATACCACATTCTGGCACTTATCTCAAAGTGCAAAAAAGGTATCACAATTTGCAGCAACTTAGCTCATCACATATATATTAGCACAAATTGTGATAAACTGCCTATTACCATAAAACACACCCCTTTTTCTATCACATGCGGTATTTAGTGCATTTTGATAAATCCAGGCCAAAGACAGGAACAAGTTGTAGGACTTCTATATTTCAAGTTATTTCAAGGATTATTTTTTTCCTTTAAGGAAACAACACAGAGGTACCTTTATGTACAGATCCTGTGATTAAACACTGTAGCACCTTTATCTATAGATGGAGTGTACACAATCTGACACCTGTAGGGCTTAATGAAAATTTTCTTTCTGAGGTAGCATGTATTTCAATAAAATCAGCTCAGAATCAGACCATCAATTATCCACTTTTTTCACATCCACTTATCTATCAAACCTGGCAAATATATTGCAGACCAGCTATAGGAAGATATCCCTAATTTTAAATACTTCCTTACCTCAGAAAAGGATTAGAATTACAATAAGCATCATTTTCACACACTGTCACAACAGCTCTGCTGGCAACCTATAGCACACAGCCTTCTCTCAGGGCTTTCTCTGCCTCAGACTGCAACACATCGCCCTGCTTCAGATTTCCAGTACAGTATCTCTCCCTGCAACCTCCAGGCACACAGCTCTGCCTCAATCTGTATGGCTGTCCTTGCAGCTTTTAACATAGCCTCTCTCTGAAATCTCCACATGCATTTTGAAAAAATCCTCAGAAGAGATCCTTTCTCCTTGGAAGTCTCTTCAGGAAATAGTTCTCATCTACTTTAAAAAAAAAACTTCTTATCCACCAAGAAACCATTTAAATACACCTTTACTAAGGAACTAAACTTTCAAAAGAATTTTAAGTATGTTCAAAACATTCTTTAAAAGCAAATTACTTCTCAAATCTTTCTGTGCCTTGTCTCAGCTTAGTATTATTACACAGACCTAATCACCCAGCTGCCTTGCACAGACCCTGAGGTGGGCTAGTATTACTATGGCGTTACCATGACATTGTCTATGGGATGGCAAAAAGTTTTCTATTTTTTTTTCTCTGATTCTGAAAAATGAAACCACTAAGAAAACTCCACTTGCACAGTTCAAAATCACACCAAACTTTCAGGTTAGGTTCCATATAAATGTAACAGTAGTCTTGTGTCTTTTCATGACCATATTAGCTATTTTAACATTTTTACAGGTAATTATATTTTTAACTTACATAATAAGCATTTTTCCCCAAACCAAGGGTTAAATCCATATTTATATTATCTCACCTGATGACAACCACCACCAAACCCCAGTTTCAGTCAGGTATTAATCACCTTTTAAACTTTAATTTTCCTATAGGCACAGTATACGCAGCCTCTCGCTGACATCACTATCCCAAGTCTCTGAGGACCTCTTGGCCTGCACTGTAATCATGCCAGGGCTTTGATTACAGCTCTGATACTGTCTACTGGCTTAAACTGGCAGAGGCAGCATTCCCAGTGCTGCTGCTGCTACAGTGTGGCACCAACTGCACTGAGTGGTATTTATCTATTTTAGAAACTCATCACAGCACATCAGCTCTCTCCAGTACGGGTACCTCCCCAACATCCTCTTCAGTAAACACCGAAGCAAAGAAATAATTTAATCTTTCCGCAATGGCCTTGTCTTCTCTAAATGCCCCTTTAACCTCTCGATCATCTAAAGGTCCAATTGACTCTCTCACAGGCTTTCTGCTTTGGATATATTTTAAAAAGTTTTTACTGTGAGCTTGTGCCTCTACGGCCAACTTCTTTTCAAATTCTCTCTTAGCCTGTCTTATTAATGTCTTACATTTAACTTGCCAACGTTTATGCATTATCCCATTTTCTTCTGTTGGATCCTTCTTCCATTTTTTGAATGAAGATCTTTTGGCTAAAATAGCTTCTTTCACCTCCCCTTTAACCATGCCGGTAATCATTTTGCCTTCTTTCCACCTTTCTTAATGTGTGGAATACATCTGGACTGTGCTTCTATGATGGTATTTTTTTAACAATGACCACGCCTCATGCTCACTTTTTACTTTTGTAGCTGCTCCTTTCAGTTTTTTTCTAATTATTTTTCTCATTTTCTCAAAGTTTCCCTTTTGAAAGTTTAGTACGAGAGCCATGGATTTGCTTACTGTCCCCCTTCCATTCATTAATTCAAATTTGATCTTATTATGATTATTGCCAAGTGGCCCCACCACCGTTACCTCTCTCACCAAATCCTGTGCTCCACTGAGAATTAGATCTAAGATTGCTCCCTCTCTCATCAGTTCCTGAAACAATTGCTCCAGAAAGCTATCATTTATTCCATCCAGGAACTCTATCTCTCTAGCGTGTCCCGATAATACATTCACCCAGTCAATATTGGGGTAACTAAAGTCGATACTTTATTAGAGTACTGTCGGATACAACGGATCCCTCGGGGTTTGCGAATGATTAAAGCTCCTCATTTGTATAAAGAAGACACGGAGTTCGTCTCTGACTGGAATGCCATACTTAATAAGTGCAGCCTGGATCTGATGATTTTAATTATTAAAAAATCTCAGGCATCAGAGATATTGATTCGTGAAGAAATTGAATTGACCAAGACTATGTTGGTCTCTTCGGTCAATGCGGAGCAATTTACAACACAGATGAAAACCACTGAAGAACTGATGGACAAATTTCGTTCAGATTTGCGTAAGTTTAAGTATGAGAAACTATGTCGGGATGAACGCGATTATACCAAGGGGTATGTTTACCCCTGGATGACACAAGAATATATTGCCAAGGTCTCCCGTCATGTTACTTTTGATTCAAGTGGCGAAGATTTTTCTTCTGGCGATGATGAGCAACGTTCCCGCCCACCACATTCTGAATCTAGTACTTCATCATCTTTTTTAGGACCACCTACACGCGGCACCCGTCGACCGTTTCGGAACCGATACAATCGGTATCAATCAAGCGGCCGGTCAGAGACCTACGAACCGCGAGTAACCCGATCGCAACGAGAGAAAAATCCTTGATTTTGAATTTATCGTCTAAGACCTTATCATCTATCCAAATCCAAGTATTGGAACGAGGATTATCCTTTGTACCGACCCATCGTGGAGATAAATTCTCTTTACAGGTAGCATTGTTTCGTTTTGTTAGGACCCTTAAGATAAAAATTTTTTTTACAACTCACTTACCAACTGCTGATGTTTCTGTGTTATCTAATCCATCTACGTGGATCCCACCTGGACCGGAAGATCCCGCTTTAAAAGTTTTTTATGATCTAGTATCACATGATATTGCTTCTCTGGATTTCACTGATTCTGCTTTTCATAATTTATCTCGATCAGAAAAAGCTGCCTTGCAGGAACTACAATCAGCACCAGACCTCATTATAAAGCCAGCTGATAAAGGCGGTATGATTGTTGTGCAGAACAGGAATGATTATGAATGTGAGATTATGCGCCAACTAGATGATACACGGTTTTATCAACGTTTGGATGCTGACCCTACTCCTGATATACAAAAACTAATATCATTGGTTGTGCAGTTGGGTACGCAATCTGGCTTTCTAACTTTGAAAGAAGCAAATTTTCTCACAAAGAAATATCCTCGTGTTCCTGTGTTTTATACATTGCCCAAAATACACAAAAATGTCAACCATCCTCCGGGGCGTCCTATTGTATTGGGCTGTGATTCAATTTTGGAACCTTTATCTCGATTTGTCGATCACTTTCTAGCGCCATTTATTCCATCTATGCCTTCCTATATCAGAGACTCTTCCGATATGATAGTTTTTTTGGAACAATTACAGATTGATACTACTGATCTTAAAATGGCCATCTTAGATGTCGAGGCTCTCTATACCTCGATCCCACAAGATGAGGCAATTAATATTGCTGAAACTTTTTTTGATCAACGACCTAGACCTCATCGAATTCCCACTGACTTTCTGGTACAGTTATTGCAAATAGCCTTGAAAAAGAACTTTTTTGCTTTTAATCAAGAATTTTTTCTTCAGACATGTGGTACTGCCATGGGGGCCACCATGGCCCCTGATTTGGCCAATTTGTACATGCATTATTTTGAAGAGCAATGGCTTCATGATCATCCATATCAGTGTCAATTACTGGTGTGGAAAAGGTACATTGATGACGTTTTTGTACTATGGAAAGGGAATGAAGACGTTTTTGCATCATTTTTAGGTTGGCTGAATGCTTTAAATTGTCATCTTAAATTTACTGCCACCATTGAAACTCGTTCTATCACATTTCTGGATATAAGAATTACCATTATTGATGGGAAATTTGTTACATCGCTTTTCCGGAAACCAGTTTGTTCAAATATCTATTTACACTTTTCCAGTGCACATCCGAGAAATTTCAAACGTAACTTACCAGTTAGTCAGTTTATTCATCTCAGACGACTTTGTACTCATGTGCAGGATTTCGAGGTACAATCAAAAATGTTGTGTGACCGTTTTTCAGCTCGGGGATACCCTCGGTCAAGTATTAGAAAGGCCTATTTACGTGCAAAATATTCGCATCGCGAATGGCTTTTTTTGCCACGACCAGCAGAAGATTCCTCACGTCATACTTGCATTCTACCGTATTCCTCAGTGGCATCCAAGATTCGTCAATCTATACTCAAATATTGGCATGTTTTGCAAACCAATGTCATTTTCAATACACCTCCCCGCATTACATTTTCTCGCGCCATGAATTTAAAAAAAATTTTGGTCAAATCTGACACTTCTATGACATCACATACATCGGATATGTTACCAGGCTCACATAAGCCCTGCAGTTCCTGTTCTGTATGTTCTTCCTCCTTGACGATTTCAGGTCAAATGATCGTTCCTTCTGGCTACAAAATATTTTTGAAACACCACACCACTTGTGATTCTACCATGGTCATATATCTAATTCAATGCCCGTGCTCTCTAATGTACATTGGAAAAACGAAACGTCTGCTTAAGACGAGAATGATAGAGCACCGTTCCAATATTCGAAATGCTAGAGTAAAGGAACCTTTAGTATCTCATTGTACTGAATTAGGACATTCATTTGATGATTTACGCTTTTGTGCGATCGATCATGTCCCTGTACATTGGCGTGGAGGCAATCGAGAACGTATATTGCTACAGTCTGAACAGCGCTGGATCTATCGTCTTAAAACTGTTCATCCCTCTGGTTTGAATAGTGAACTGGACTTATATTCATTTTTAGGCTGAATTTTGGATCATTTGGAATTCAGTACATTTTGACAGGTGTTCTAATATTCATTCATTGCTGATGGCTGACGTCATCCAAATGACGTATTTAAAGAGACGCTAGCCTCGGTTCGGGTTCCTCCATTTCCTTTTTTCCAAGATGGTTGAGACGTCTGGTCCCGTCTAAAACGGTAGCTGTGGTGTTACGAGATAAGATAAGTAATTGTTCACCTTTTTACAAGTATGCAATTTCTTTTCTCTATTGATTTTATCTTAGATTTATGGCTCTACTTTGAAGTGTTTCCATACGCCCCTGAGGAAGCTTACTCAAGCGAAACACCGGCCCGTGTAGGGCTCCTTTACCACCTTATACATGAAAGAGTCATTTTTCATAATAATAATGGAGGACATTTTTAATTAATTTTTGAAAAAGAAAAAAGTAAAAATACCATTTTGCATTAAAGTTATGATGAAGGTGAATGATAGATAAGACCGGTTAGTGTCTGCTTGAGAGTGACACATAACGTCAAGGCTTGCTGACACCTTCTTAGGCTAACATTCAATTTGTTATTTGGGTTCCACATTTTTGGGTGATTTAGGTAATTAAAGTCTCCCATTATTACCGCACTACCAATTTGGTTAGCTTCCCTAATTTCGCTTAGCATTTCACTGTCAGTCTCACCATCTTGACCAGGTGGACGGTAGTATACTCCTATCACTATAGTCCTCACTGACACACAAGGGATTTCTACCCATAAAGATTCAATTGTGCATTTAGTCTCATGCAGGATGTTTATCCTGTTGGACTCTATGCCATCCCGGACATAAAGCGCCACACCGCCTCCAGGGTGCTCCTCTCTGTCATTGCGATATAATTTGTACCCCGGTATAGCACTGTCCCATTGGTTGTCCTCCTTCGACCATGTCTCAGAGATGCCAATTAAGTCTATGTCATCATTCTCTGCTATACATTCTAATTCTCCCATCTTACTTCTTAGACTTCTGGCATTAGCATACAAACATTCAAAAGTTTGTTTGTTGTTTATATTTTCATTATGCTTTTTAATTGATAGGGCTAAGTTAGAATTATTTAGCTCAGGTGAGTTTTTAGTTACAGACACTTGGACTATTTTTCTTATTAGTGGAATCTCACTGTCGGGATGCCCTAATTCTAATGCATCATTAGTATCCTTTGAAGATACCTCTCTCCTAACCATGCGCTGCTGAGCGGCTGTCGGCTTTCCTCTTTGTTCTAGTTTAAAAGCTGCTCTATCTCCTTTTTGAAGGTTAGCACTGGTAGTCTGGTTCCACCTGGTTAAGGTGGAGCCCATCCCTTCGGAAGAGACTCCCCCTTCACCAAAAGGTTCCCCAGTTCCTAAAAAAACTGAATCCCTCTTCCTTGCACCATCGTCTCATCCACGCATTGAGACTCCGGAGCTCTGCCTGCCTCTGGTGACCTGCGCGTGGAACAGGGAGCATTTCAGAGAATGCTACCCTGGAGGTTCTGGATTTAAGCTTTCTACCTAGGAGCCTAAATTTGGCTTCCAGAACCTCCCTCCCACATTTTCCTATGTCGTTGGTGCCCACATGTACCACGACAGCCGGCTCCTCCCCAGCACTGTCTAAAATCCTGTCTAGGTGACACGTGAGGTCCGCCACCTTCGCACCAGGTAGACATGTTACCAGGTGATCCTCATGTCCACCAGCCACCCAGCTGTCTACATTCCTAATAATCGAATCACCAACTATGATGGCCAACCTAACCCTTCCCTCCTGGGCTGTAGGCCTTGGGGAAATATCCTTGGTCCTTGCTACAGGATCCTTTCCTGCTGCACCATTTTGATGCTCTCCAATCATGGCCGACCTAACCCTTCCTGGGCTCCCACCGTATACATCAAGGTAAACAGGCTACTGAAATTATACAAAATTCTAGCCAAAGCACAAAGATGATCTCTAAAGTATTCATGCTTAATAAAATATTAATGATTCTAAAAATTATCTTTTAATCTGTTTATTTGTACAGTATATTTTTATTAAGATTTGAGAATGTTATATGGTATATCTATGTGAGCTAGGATCTATTTCTTGTGACATCAGTGGAAAGATGACATTACAGGTGGAAAAGCTTATTAATTGACAGTTTAGAATTGACTCACAGATTGCAGAAGACACATTGAGAGATGCAAGAGCTGTGCAGCTAGAGCTTACTTTTTTAGGCCTAGCTTATGTAAAAATCACTCAGTTTAGTAAGGGAACACAAAGGGATGTGTGTGAATGAGTGAAATATTAATTTGATATATCCTTTAAAAATAGGTAAGGAAATAAATGTTAGTTAAATATAAATAAATAGCCATTCCTCGATTTTTTTTATTTTATTAGAAGACTGAAAGAAACAATTACTCAAATATCGCTCACACTAAGAGGAGAGGAAATTAAAGTTCTTTTCAAGACCGTTGCTCTAATGTTACATGCTGTCCATCTTGTATAAAAGGATAAAAGGACTGAAGTATTACCCATGGAAGCTGGCCTGTCCTGTATATATATAGGATAAGGAGCTGAAGAATATAATCCAGTTACTATTTGATTTATTTGCAACATTATAGTAAATTGTTAGCTCAAAGAGATTCATGGGTATATAAATACTTGAACTTATCAGAGCCTGGAAATTATTACTCCTCTCTACAGATTTTCTACCAACAGTTCATCCAGGGTGTCCTAGTCCCACAATCATTAACAACAAAATCAAGCTCCTCCCCCTAGGCTCTGCTGCACGAGAAATAAAGTTGAGTGCGCAGCAACAAAGAAAAACATTAGTTTACTTATTTATTTAAAACTTTTATATACCGACGTTCATAGACATATCACATCGGTTTACAAATAACAGGGGGATAAATAGTTAATAATAGAAAAGGAAAGAGATACACAAACTAAGAAATACCAATAGTATAAAATAATATATAAAATACTACTTACCTGAAGTGAATCCTTTACCATTAGAAGAGATTCTTCTTGAGTCTCTGTTTAAAAGATAAAGCACACAAAGGATCAGTTCTTAAAAACACGAAAATATATATTATCTTAAATATAAAACTACAGCGATAGAATGAAATTGTCACTTATCTGAAAAATTGTGGTTATTGAATAAATATTGTTGTTTTCTTTTCTGGTAACTGGTTCCATGACTATTTATTTGTTTGTTGGAATATAACCAATTTTGAAACTAGATGCTATTATTTATCCCTGCCAGTTTATTTCTAAACTAAACTAAACAAAAATTTTCTTTACAAAAATTCACTACTTGTATTATTTTCTTTATTTCATTGTGAATTACCTGGATAATTATATTTGGTGAACTGGTAATATATGTGAACTGGTAATATATATATCAACTAATTATGTTAAGGAAACCTTTTGAACCTTATACATTTGAGCTATCAATGTGACTGTACAATATACAGTTCACTCCCCAGTTGATATGCAGCATCATCTGGAATCTTATCTGTCTATTGTTGCCACAGTTTCTGTATTCCCAGGAAAAAATAATATCCCTTTAAGTTGTCACCTTCAGTCCCAGTACATTGGTCATGTCTTTGGAAGAAGTACTACTTCCACCTTAGTCCTCCAGAGTAGATGATAGGTTAAATCATGACCTGCTGTACCATGTTCACTCTTCTAATAGTCTATGGCTGCCTGCAGTAGACTCAGAATTCCAAATCTGGCATTCTCTCCAAATCTGGCATTCCAAATCTGGCATTCTCTGGCATAGATGTACATTGTACATTGTTCCATGTCTATTTGGATCCTCATTCTCTTCTACATTCCTATAAACCTTAGCCTCAACTCTGCTCAGTGTCTCTCATTAGAAGATACTGCCCCTAGGCAGTCACTCAGTGCCAACACCCCACCCAATTGAGGAGGGCTGCATATTCATGACATATTGCCACAAAGCTGACAGCCAATACGCTATGTATGAAGAAATCTATGTCCCACTGAGGGTACTCCGACATATAATAGCCATATACAGGCTTTATTTTTTAAGTGCCAGGATATACAGTAAATTGATGGACACACGTATCCCCCCCCCCCACACACACACACACACAAACTTATATATATTAGAGATGTGAATCAGAACTGGAATCGATTCGGTTCCGATTCAAAATCGTGCATTTTTTTTCGTCTGGCCCGATCGGTTTTTTTTATTGGCTGCGCCCGATCCGATAAACAAAAAACCCACCCCGACCCTTTAAAACCACTCCCTTAGCCTCCACCACCCTCCCGACCCCCCCAAAAACATTTTAAAATTACCTGGTGGTCCAGTGGGCCCCGGGAGCGATCTCCCACTCTCGGGCCGTCGGCTGCCACTAATAAAAATGGTGCCGATGGCCCTTTGCCCTTACCATGTGACAGGGTAACCGTGCCATTGGCTGGCTCCTGTCACATGGTAGGAGCACTGGACGGCCGGTGCCATCTTTAAAAATGGCACGGGCCATCTAATGGACGGGTGGCGCCATCTTTAAAAATGGCGCGGGCCATCCAGTGGACGGCCGGTGCCATCTTTAAAAATGGCGCGGGACATCCAGTGGATGGCCGGCGCCATCTTTAAAAATGGCGCCGGCTGTCCAATGCTCCTTCCATGTGACAGGGGCCGGCCAATGGCATGGTTACCCTGTCACATGGTAAGGGCAAAGGGCCATCGGCACCATTTTTATTAGTGGCAGCCGACGGCCCGAGAGTGGGAGATCGCTCCCGGGGCCCACTGGACCGCCAGGTAATTTTAAAACATTTTTTGGGGGGGTCGGGAGGGTGGTGGAGGCTAAGGGAGCGGTTTTAAAGGGTCGGGGTGGGTTTTTTGTTTATCGGCCGACAGCCCGAGCACGAGAGAACGATCCCGCGACCCCCGCTGGACCACCAGGTAATTTTAATTTTTTTTTTGGGGTGGTCGGGAGGGTGGTGGAGGCTAAGGGAGTGGTTTTAAAGGGTTGGGGTGGGTTTTTAGGTTGTGTCCTAACTCCCGATGGTGTGCACTAACCCGATTAACAATTGTTTTCACGATAAATCAGTTGAATTTCTATTGTATCACACTCTTTAACAATTAATGATGATTTAAAAAAATATCGGATGATATTTTAAATAGTCAAAAAACGATTCACATCCCTAATATATATATGCTTTAGGATTGATAATGATATGTTGCACTAGTCAGATTGGGTGAGCATGGAAGAATAAAGAAGATAAGTGGTTGTATATATTGTGGAGATTTAGATGCTGTCCTGGTATTGCCCCACTGCCTGGCAGATCTAGTATTTTGTCTGTTTAAAGTAAAAGCCGTAGGTATTATAGAACTGCTCATACCAGATTGCTATGGGATAAATCAAGGACTGCGCCATCAACCAGTCTAGAAAATAGGAATGGGCATTCATAAGAAATGAAATAGGAAATCAAATGAAATTTCTTATTTCATTTCATTTCATTATCAAAGTGATTGAAAATCTGATGAAATTTGGTTGGTTTTCACATTTCGTTTTGAAAAAAAAATTGATCCATCAGGCCTAGGCCCAGGCCCAAAGCAGGAGCCTCGCTAATAGAATAGACTGAGACCCAAACCAAGGGCCACAGCCTAGGCCAGAGCATGATGCCAGGGCCTGGGTCTAGGCCTAAGCTCGAGGTCAGAGCCTCACCTAGGCATATACCATGACCCAAAACATGAACCACAGCCTAGGCCAAAGCGTGACACTAGTCTTGGCCCAGGCCTAACGCTGGAGCCTTGTCTGAGACCCCCAAAATGTCTAAAACTTGCCTGCTTAGGGGATCCAGTGTCATAGTCCAGGCCCAGGCCTGACACTTGGGCCTTGGTCCAGCTCTGGCCCAATGCCGGGACCTGACCCAGAAGCTGGGTCCTGATGCCTAGGCTTTGGCTAGAGCCCAGGCCCAATGCCAGGACCCGACTTGGAGGCCGAGTCCTGACACCTGGGCGTAGGCTCAATGCCACAACCCAGTCCGGAGACCAGGTACCAATGCTGAGGCCCAGATCCAGGCCTAATGCAATGACCCAGCCTGAAGGCCAGTTCCCAACGCCAGGGCCTCAGCCCAGAGGCCTGATCCTGACACCTGGGCCTTGGTGCAGGGTCAGGCTCAGGCCTCAGAGTCCAGGCCTAGGAGCTCCCCATGTTCAACGCCTTCTTTCTTCAGTGTTTGAAAGTCAAATGACTCTGTCCACTGGAGTAAATGCACCGAAGTTAATTTCATATATGCTCCCAATACCCCAACCATGAATCCACCACCTTCAAATTCAGCCTTCTGACATGTTTGAATCATTTTTATTATCCCCTGGGATTAAATGTCTCTTCTAAAAGTAAAGATTAAATCTAATTCTAGAGGTGCTGTGGTCAACAGACTTCTCTCTCAACAACCACAGGCAAACCATTCAATTTAAATTTGAAAGGAGATTTACATGTTTTTTAAATTGATTTTGCCAAGGTGCACCGGGTGTTATAAAAATATATAGGGAGCTTCTCCTGCTTCCTCCTACCAAAATTGCCAGGTTTTTATAGATTTTAAATTCAATATTTCTATTTTTATATGTTAAAAATAATTCTTACTGGCACTTCTCTGGCTTCCCGCTGACATCATTAATAATGATACCAGTTGGTCCTTAGGCCCGCTTCATTATCATTCAGGGGCTTGCCTAAGGTCCCAGTACCAGAATTTCCCCCTCATCGGTACAGCAGCAGCATTCCCAGAGCTGCCGCTGCTCATGCTGCCAGAATTTGTGTGGCAGTGAGGGTCTTTATTTATATATTTATTCATTTATTTATTTATGTATTTATTTTACTGGTTGGCCACAGCAGAGATTGGGACCTTGGAACAGCCATGGCAGCCTCCAACTCTACCTGGTTAGAGTCCTGAGCACATGGAATCTGCTTTAAAAAAATAAATAAAAAGCAGGCCCAGTGTTTGTGGGGCTGAGGGTAGGCCTGGGTGCATGACTATGTTGGGGTTTTTTTTGTTTTGGGACTCAGAAAAGAGAGAGAGAGCAGCAAGGCTGCCCTGGCAGCTGAGAGCCACGATAGAAAGTAAAGTGGCAGAGTGCCGCGTTGTTGAGGGAAGGCAGTATGGTGTTGGGGAGACAGAGAAATCAGCTGATTGAGCAGCTGCAACCGCTCCGGGGCTTCCCCAATCCTGCAGTTGAAGCAGGAGGACTGCGGCAATATAGCTGCAATACTTTTTAAGGAGAGGGTCACAGTATCACGGATACACTCCCCCATCCCCAATACTGGGGCCCCTCTCATGATAAAAAAATAAAAGGTAAATTGACTTGTCCAAGGTCACAAGGAGTGATAGTGGGATATGAGCCCTGTCTTCTCCGGTTTGCAGCATGCTGCTCTTACCACTAGGCTACTCCTCCACTCCAGTTTTGAGCCAATATGATCCAGTCTATCACAAGTACACACTCTTCCACCCTCTAGCCTGCTCCTGCATCTATTTCCATAGCGTCACCAACCTGCCAAATGCCAAGAAAATCAAATCACATTGAAAATTAGAACTTGTGTGCATAAATTAGCACAATTAGGGTTAGATTTTTTAAAGGATGCATGAGCGTCCATGGCGCACACTACTCAGTGCGCGCACATGGACGCGCAATTTTATAACATGCGCACGCTGGCGCGTGCATTTTATAAAATCCCAGTTGGCGAGCGCAAGGGGGGTAGAATGTCGCCAATTCGTGTGGCGACACATCGTCAGGCTTTCCCAGTTCCCTCCCAGTCCGCTCCAATTAAGGAGCAGACTGTGAGGGAACTTCCCTACCCCTTACCCTAACCTCCCTTCCCCTTCTCCTATCCTACCCACCCCCTATCCCTATCCTAGCCCCCCCCCCCCCATTTTTTATACTTACTTTTTGCTCCTGCAAAGGAGCTGGAGCAAGTTGTGTGCGCCGGCACAGCAGCAAATGGCCACTGTTCCGGGCGCCTCTAGCCCCGCCCTGACCCCCAGACCGCCCCTCCCCGCCCCCTGGACTGCTCCTCTGCCAAGGCCTGGCTCTTGTGTGCATAACAGGGGTTACGCACGTGGCCAGGCCCATCCGCGTGCGTAACCCCTGTGTTTTACACACACAGGTCATTAAAAATCCGGCCATTAATGAGCACATGTACATTGGATGATGCTTGTGTCTATGTCATTTTTAAAATACCTCATTACATATTTACATGCAAGAACCTCCCCAACCTACCCCTAAAAAGCCTTTGTTTTGTGCATATTGTTTTGCTCATGCACTCGCATATACATGTGTATGTGATGAATTTTTTAAAATATGCATTACACACGATGGGGCCACATACATGTATATAGCCTTTTTTTACATGAATAAGCCTTTGAAAATTTACTTTAAAGCTTCAGTATGAATAACTTTCATTATCATTTATGAAACTAGTAGAGACAGTAGAAGACACTGCATATAAGACTCAGGTGCCTGTGAAGGAATCTTTTTCATTGCATAGCTATAAAGTTATTAAGAAATGAATGTAATAATTCACCTTGTTGAAAGATATTGCTTGGTTGGTTGTTCCATTTGTATGATCCATGTAATCTGAAAAAGATAAAAATGGATATGGTAGAGTATGAAAATTCAGTTATATTCAAGTTTAAGAGGCCAGTTTTGTAGTACAGATAGAGTATGTAGCATTAGAAATGCAGCTGCTGCATTTAACATATGCCTGAGTAGATATTATATCGGAGGTGTAATCATGCCGTTGCCTACAATATTAATCTTTCATTTTACAATTTTCAGATACAGTACATTATTTCATGAATTTCCCATTATCCCAGATATGTTAATATTTCATTGGGTTTTGCACATTTAAAGATGACTCCAGTTGCAAATGAGTGCACCCAGAACCCACAATAGCAATACACAAGCATATTTTATATTGTGCTGATAGAATCAATGCATTAATGATTCAAAGGATTTAACATTTCAAGTTTCTGCCAGGCATTTTGCTCTGTCAGAAGAATGTTGAATGTATAATTCAGTATCACATGATATTCATTTCCTAATTCTCCACCTGCTTCCACTCTCAACAACAATAAGCAAATGCAAAGCATTATTATTTCCATTTTATAAAATGATTCTTGAAAATGGAGTGTTGTAATTGGTCAGATGATATCACATGACTCCAATAAAATTTGTCTTTATTTTCCAGATAAATGCCATTTTATTTATACATTAGTTGATTATTTTATTCATCACATCTGATAGTTATAGAGGTGCAAACTCTCAGTCCTGAGTATGAAAGAGGTAGATCTACTGAGCAATGTTAACATTGGCCATTAACACATTTTAATGCAGTATTTAATATTCATTTTAATGACTGATGTTAATAAGATACAAACAAATCATATGTTAACAAAGATAGAAAGTATATTTATAAAAGTATATGTGTTAATGTTGACAGTAATGCAAAAACTTAATTACACCTCCAGTAGTGTTGTTACATTTTTGCATTAATGCATCTCAGTTACATTTATTTTGCTTGTTTTAATGAACATTATTCTTGACAGAGCTAATAGGTAATGAACTATTAACATACTTTTACATCTGATTATCTCATTAGCACACATTTTGTATTAACACTAGTACAAGCTAGTTTATGCATAACAGTACTGCTAATGTGTGTTAAGTGCATGCATTAAATGACAGGCATTTAATATGTGTTAACGCTTACAATAATATTAACATAGTTTTGCACACTGGACCACACCCGGGGTAAATCTTAACCTAGTCCACAGATGGGTAGTTCATGATTTACCCTGTGGAAGTATGCAGGCTAAAAATTCTTTAAATAAATAAATAAATAAATAAATAAATAAATAAATAAATATATCCACACACAATTTATGGTATAATTTGGCTTATCATATGCCACAAAAATATTGATAGTACATAACCATTAGGGAGGTGAATTCTTTTAAAATGAATGTGTAAAAAGCAGTGAATAAGGCCATTTCGGTTCAATCTAAATGGAATGAGTAAAAAATAGCCTCATAAAATACCCACAATTTTGGGGTATTTTTTGTATTTTTGCTTTTAAAAAAAAAATGGGCCTTCACTGAAGCCTAGACTTAGAGCCTGGCCTATCCTGGAGGCATGGTGCCATTGCCAACCCTACCATGCTTTGTTCCTCCATCAGCTGTAGTTCCAACAGTCCAGTAGGAGGCTCCCTCTATGTGTCCACTACCAACGATGATGTCTCCCCTCTTCCTATGGCTCCACTACAAGCCAAGGAGCCTCCTCCATCACCTCAGAGAAAGGTTTCACCTCTCTAATGAAACAGGTAGAGACATTCCTCTCTGCTGAAATGTGGATGGCCTCATCTCACACACCACCTGAAGAGGAAAGGCACATCAGTGCTGCCCGGCTTTCATTTTCTGGCTTCCCCAAACATCAGCTCTCAGGAACCCTTCTTACCTCCAGAGCCCTTCTACACCTATCACCTATTGCCATTGCTTTCTGTGTCCATGGCCTCAGAAGGCACTGTCAGTACCCTCCGCGCCCTCCGTACCCGCCCCCAGGTCGCGGCCCGGCGCGCAGGAGGCCCGCTGGCACGCGGGGATTTACTTCTTCCTCCGGGAGGCGTAAATCCCCGGAGAAAGGAAAGGGGGGGGTGTAGACAGGGCCGGGGGGGTGGGTTAGGTAGAGGAAGGGAGGGGAAGGTGAGGGGAGGGCATTAGAGGATTCCCTCCAAGGCCGCTCCGATTTCGAAGCGGCCTTGGAGAAAACGGGGGTAGGCTGCGCGGCTCGGCGCGCGCCGGCTATACAAAATCCATAGCCTTGCGCGCGCCGATCCAGGTTTTTAGCAGATACGCGCGGCTCCGCGCGTATCTACTAAAATCCAGCGTACTTTTGTTTGCGCCTGGAGCGCAAACAAAAGTAGGCTATTCGCGCGCCTTTTAAAATCCGCCCCATAGTTTGTTAGCTATACACAAATATCACCTTTCTGTTGTAAATAAATGCACTTTTCTATTAGTGTTCCTTTCCTCCCCAGCCTTCTGATGATGAGCCTGGCAATGCTTTTCCAAGAATTCCTCCTCACTCAAGTCGCATGCTTTCTCTTCTCTTCATTATTGGGCACTGTAAGATGATCATTTTGTACCTCTGCAGGAGGAAGGCTTCACTTTTTGACCAGGGTATAAAGCATGCATCAGGCTAGAAAGATGTCACAAACCTTTCTTGGGTTGTAGAGGAGTCATCCCTCTGATCTGTCCAGGCAGCAAAAATGTGTTTTGAGTAGGCCAAAGGTTCTAAAATGACTGCCCTGCTCTGCTTATGGACCCTGTCGTAAAAGACATCTGCTAAACTCTATGGGGCGGATTTTCAGAGCCCTGCTCGCGTAAATCCACCTGGATTTACGCGAGCAGGGCCCTGCGCGCCGGGAAGCCTATTTTACATAGGCCTCCCAGCGCGCGCAGAGCCCCGGGACTCGCGTAAGTCCCGGGGTTCTCCGAGGGGGGCGTGTCGGGGGCGGGCCTGGTCGTCGCGGCGTTTCGGGGGCGTGTCGGCAGCATTTTGGGGGCGGGGGCGGCTACGGCCCGGGGCGGTCCGGGAGCGTGGCCACGCCCTCCGTACCCACCCCCAGGTCGCGGCCCGGCGCGCAGGAGGCCCGCTCGCGCGCGGGGATTTACTTCTTCCTCCGGGAGGCGTAAATCCCCGGAGAAAGGTAAGGGGGGGGTGTAGACAGGGCCGGGGGGGTGGGTTAGGTAGAGGAAGGGAGGGGAAGGTGAGGGGAGGGCGTTAGAGGATTCCCTCCAAGGCCGCTCCGATTTCAAAGCGGCCTTGGAGGGAACGGGGGTAGGCTGCGCGGCTCGGCGCGCGCCGGCTATACAAAATCGATAGCCTTGCGCGCCGATCCAGGTTTTTAGCAGATACGCGCGGCTCCGCACGTATCTACTAAAATCCAGCGTACTTTTGTTTGCGCCTGGAGCGCAAACAAAAGTAGGCTATTCGCGCGCCTTTTAAAATCCGCGCCTATGGGGCGGATTTTCAGAGCCCTGCTCGCGTAAATCCGCCCGGATTTACGCGAGCAGGGCCCTGCGCGCCGGTGCGCCTATTTTACATAGGCCCACCGGCGCGCGCAGAGCCCCGGGACTCGCGTAAGTCCCGGGATTCTCCGAGGGGGGCGTGTCGGGGGCGTGTCGGGGAGGTCCCTGTCGGCGTGCCATTTTGGGGGCGTGTCGGCAGCGTTTTGGGGGCGGGTACGGGGGGGTGGGTCGTCCAGGGGCGTGGCCGCGCCCTCCGTACCCGCCCCCAGGTCGCGGCCCGGCGCGGAGGAGGCCCGCTGGCGCGCGGGGATTTACGCCTCCCTCTGGGAGGCGTAAATCCCCCAACAAAGGTAAGGGGGGGGTTAGACAGGGCCGGGCGGGTGGGTTAGGTAGAGGAAGGGAGGGGAAGGTTAGGGGAGGGTGTTAGAGGATTCCCTCCGAGGCCGCTCCGATTTCGGAGCGGCCTCGGAGGGAACGGGGGTAGGCCGCGTGGCTCGGCGCGTGCCGGCTATACAAAATTGATAGCCTTGCGCGCGCCGACCCAGGTTTTTTAGTAGATACGCGCGGCTCCGCGCGTATCTACTAAAATCCAGCTTACTTTTGTTTGTGCCTGGAGCGCAAACAAAAGTAAGCTATTCGCGGAGTTTTGAAGATCCGCCCCTTAGGATATGCCAGTAAGATCATGAGCCAAGATTTGAGTGGATATCCTCTCTCACTTGTAGGGAAAAAGCAGACAAGAGGAGAGTGAGATATCTCAACCTGGTAGGCAGTGAGGTAGATGATGGAGCAGTGTTCCTGGGGCAGTGTGGTGAGACTACCTAAAGACAGAGGGAGAGAAAAGAGCAGATGTTAGCTGCTGTGTCATTGTTGTAAGAGCAACTTACCTACCTAGAAGCCAACCCCCAGCAATGAGACTATTATTGAAGTGGTCATGAATTCCTGATTGTGAAAGGATGTGCGCATCCTGACAGGACCCAGGAATCCTGGTCACTATATCCATAATGACCTGCATGTTAAAAGAGTGGAAGCCCTTGTGGTTGATGAAGATGATCTCATTGTTTCAGGAGAGCTTATAGGGACTTGAGTGTAATTGATAGCCCCAAAACAAAGGAAAAATGTGCAATTTGGTATAAATCAGTCATTATTTATTTTTATTGCAGTCTGTTCTGAGGAAAAAACTATATATTGATGCTTTTTCCTAAGAAATGCAGCCAGAAACCTATCACTACATATGGAGGTGGCCAACTGACTAATTCTAGCCATGACCTCTAGAAATGTCTGGAAGGTGCCAGGTGACATATACTGTCAAGGCATGGCCTCTTCAATTGAAAAGTACATATTCTGCTCTAACTGCTGACATAGGTATAGTATGCTTTCCTTGTTGAATCTAAACAAGCCCCTCTGATAGATCCAGAAAATGTGCCCTGGTGTTGTGTACTCTCTCTAAGTGGTACCATCTCATCATCATCCTCTGTTTGATTTATATTTACTTATTTATTTATATTCTGCCTTTCAGTTACTTCAAAGCAGATTACATTCCAATACTGTAAGTATTTCCCTGTCCCCAGAGGTTTCACAATCTAATTTTGCATCTGAGGCAATGGAGAGTGAAGTTATTTGCCCAAGTTCACAAGGAGCAGTAGTAGGATTTGAGCCTTGGCTCATAGCCTACTGCCTTAACCACTCCAATCCTCTGTTCTCTTTCCCTTCTCAAACATTGTACCTTGAGTATCCATACATGTTTAATACTCATGTTGAAAATCACTTCACCACCAATCACTCACACACTCACACTCCCAGTTAGCCCCAGTGAACCCCAGTGACACACACACACACACACACACACACATGCACCCAGTTATCCCAATTCAGCTCCAGTCACGCACACAGCACAAACATACACACATACACACACACACACACACACACACACACACACAGAGTCATCTCCCTTGATCCCTCTCCCCTTCCCAGAAATGCACTCCCATCCACTGAAAGGTTCCTGCAAAGAATGGAAGCAAACTTTAGATTAGACAGAAGGGCAGACCCACAAAAAAAAAAAAGAAAAAGAAAAAAACCATTGAACGAGACATCAAACAAAATTATGGGCAAATACAATCATTTCCCACTGAAACCTTCTGCCTCTGCTCCTTGCAAGCTGCCCTTTCCATTCATCAAGTGAAGCCAGAATGGCAAACACTCGGTCTAAAAAGACAATGGAAGTTTTAATTTGGCATGTTAAATAGCAGGTGAACAAGTGCATGCACATTCTTGATTTTCGCATGCATATAAATTAGCAAAGTACATGTGAACATCAAAACGAAGCCATGACACACATACTTTGTTCACATGTATTTTCCCGCATGAGTATGTGAGTCACATGCATACTTGGCCTGTTTTTAAAATCACTTATATGCACATACATCAAATATATGCATGTACTAGGCATTTTTATGTGCAAAACTCCTTTGAAAATTTAATCCATAGCAGTGATTTACAAATCCTCTTAGCAGTCCAATCCTTATTTTTTTTTGTGTGAAAAGCATGGCTTGAACAATAAATCAAAATCATTCTGCTGCAAGTTTTATCTCCTAAAACTAAAAGAAATGTCATGTTCAATGATGTCTGTCAATTTTCACCTATAAATCTCTTTGAACTGGAACATTATTACTGAAAAGTATAATAGATCAACATACTTGTTCCATTTCAGGAAATATTGTTGTGGCTAAAACTTTGTGAGAAAGTTTCAAACTTCAAATCCTGGTCTGGTCTATCATCAAAAATAAAATTTTTCTGAGTTAATTTATTGCTCAGTCACTGTATTTACAGAGAAACATTAGTAAGTGAGTCCGGGAGGACAACTTTAAAACAACTTTGCACAGCCCAAAATAAGTGCAAAAAAGGCTGTGCAGAGATCTATTTATTTTATTTATTTATTTTGAACTTTTGTATACTGACATTCATGTCGCAAGATACATATTATATCGGTTTACAGTGGAACACAATATTGCAACAAGCATTACATAGAACCAGGGTTACATAGAACAGGGAAAAACAATGTAAAAACTGGGGATAGAATTAGCAGCTGTTAACCAAAGAGACACTTAGAGAACGAAGAATCGATTAAGCAAGAAACTATACATCAGCACCAGAGAAATTTAAAATAAATATACTTAAGGATTAAAATAAATAAAAGTACAATAAAAGCCTGTGAAGGACGTCATAGTAAAGTTTGTAGTGTTATGTTAATGGTAATGTTTGTCAGGTTATGTATAAGCTTGTTTGAGTAGAATGGTAATGGTAATGTTGTCTGGTTATGGAAAGGCTAGTTTGAATAGCAAGGTTTTGAGTTTCTTTTTGAAAGTCAGTGGGCAAGATTCTTGCCGGAGTTCTGGGGGCATTCCAATGATAGGGCCCAGCGGTGGATAAGGCGTGCTTCCTTAAGGCATTTTTTACCAGGGGGGGCATAGAGAGTGCTTTGTAAGCAGATCTAATCGGTCTAGAGGATTCATGGAGACGTAGAGGTAAGATGAGATCAAGAGGTGTTAGATTGTGCATGGCTTTAAAGATTATCATAAGGACTTTGTAGAGAATTCTAAATTTGATGGGAAGCCAGTGTAAGTTGCGAAGTATGGGCGTGATGTGCTCTCTTCAATTGGAGTTGGACAGGATCCTAGCAGCGGAGTTCTGTACCATCTGGAGGGGTCTGATAGTGTTTGCTGGAAGACCTAGGAGGAGCAAGTTACAGTAGTCGATTTTTGAGAAGATTATGGATTGAAGCACCGTGTGGTAGTCATGGAAATGGAGAAGGGGTTTCAACTTTTTCAATACTTGAAGTTTGAAAAAACAGTCTTTTGTGGTTGTACTGATAAATTTTTTTAAGTTGAACTGTTTATCCAGAATAGCACCAAGATCTCTGGCATGCGGGGAGATATTAATTTGAGAAGAGATTGGTATATTGTTTAGACCATACTTGTCATCAAGTGATATGATAAGGATCTCTGTCTTATTGGTGTTAAGGACTAGGTTAAGGCTGGAGAGGAGGCAGTTGATTGATTGAAGGCAATTGTTCCAAAAGCTGAGGGTTTTGGAGAAGGATTCCTTGAAAGGGATTAGTACCTGCACGTCATCAGCGTATATGTAGTGTGTTAGCTTCAGGTTTGCTAGAAGGTGGCAGAGCGGGAGAAGGTAAATGTTGAAGAGAGTGGGAGAGAGGGAAGAACCTTGCGGGACTCCCAAGGAGGAGCTGACGGGGTGGGATTCTTTGTTGTTAATTTTGACCTTAAAGCATCTATTATTGAGGAAAGACTTGAACCATCTGTGTGCCGTCCCAGTGATACCAATGTCCGTGAGGTGATCTAATAGCATTGCGTGGTTCACTGTGTTGAAAGCCGCGGATAGATGCTAATGCAGTGGTGTTGCTTTATACCATGAAATCTGCCTGGGACTGCAACTGTCTCTCTTCATAGGGAATGGCCTTAAAAGCCTTCTGCCATTTGTAAGATTCAACTGTTTCAAGCAAATTGGTTGATTCAAGAGATTTTACTCGACTGGTTATATTGTTCCATCTGTTCTATGGTTCCATGTAAAGCCCCTTTCTCTTTTGGGCAGTTCATCGTTTTATGTAAACTGGAGTGATTTGTGGTTCTTACAAGAACTTCGGTATATAAAAATTAAAAATAAATAAATAAATAAGAGCAAGGAGGTATGGTTGTTTCTTTTCAAGGCTGAGGATGATAGTCTGAGAGAGAGATTAATAGTGATTCTGTATTTAGTGATTTTTGGAATCCGAACTGTGCTGGGGTTAGAATCTTGTGCGAATCCAGGTATTCAGATAGTTGCTTGTTAACGATTTTTCTAGAATTTTCGCAATAAACGGTAAGTTGGCTATCGGATGGAAGTTGGTGGGATCTGCAGGAGACAAGTTTGTTTTTTTTAGCAGCGGTTTGAGTATCTCGATCTTCAGGGTGTCTGGTACTAGCCATTGAGCAAGAGAGCAATTAATGATTTCTGAGATGGGCTTCGCAATGATTTTTGGGATGGAGATGAGAAGATTTGATGGAATTGGGTCCGAGGGATGAGAGGATGGTTTAAGCTTCTTGAGCAAGATTTCAATCTCCAATGAGAAAGTGGGCACGAATGATTCAAGACTGGAGTTTTGCTGAATAGTGGTGTTATGAGGGAGATGTGATTGGTTATTGTTGGAGATCAGCGGCGCTATCAGGTTGGATAATTTTTTCTCAAAGTAAATAGCTAGTTCTGTACCTTTGGTTTCAGCTTGGTCGTCGGGAATAGATGGAGGGGCAATTTTTGTAAGAGATGAGATGTACGAGAACAGGACTTTGGAGTCAAAGAAGAAGTGGTGGATTTTTTGGGCGAAGAAGTCTCTCTTAGTTCGGAGAATCGTATTCCTGTAACGGTGCATGGTATCTTTGTAGGCGGCTTGTGTCTCTGTGGATGGGTTTTTTCACCATCTGTGTTCTTTTCTTCTTAGGTCTTGTTTTAGGGATTTCAATTGTGGTGTGAACCAAGGTTTCCTGTTGTCAGGGTTCGGGTGTATTACTTTAGTAATTTTAGGGCAGGTAAGATCTGCTACTTTGTTGGTTATTTTGAACCATGAGGTGGTGGCCGCATCTGCATCTGTGAGATCAAGGTGATCTAATTCTTTCAATAGGTGTGAGCTGAGGTTGTCTAAGGAGCACGGTTTCCTGATTTGGATTGTGGACTTGTGATATGGTTGTGGTGTGGTTTTGGGGATGTCTAAGGTCATAGTAATCAGTTGATGATCTGACCAAGGGACAAGAGTGCAGAGCGGTTTGGAAGCTAGGGTGAGTCCTTGGTTTAGGAATATTAGATCCAGCATATGTCCAGCTTTATGAGTGGGACCGTCTATTATTTGTTTGAAACCCAAGTATTTGAGTGATGAGAGTAAAGTTTCGCAGTTGGGGGATAGAGGAGAAGCATCAACGTGTAAGTTGAAGTCTTCCAAGATTAAGGCTGGAGAATCGCAGTTAATATGTTTGGCAATGCATTCAATGATGTGTGAAGGGTCTGATTCTAGGAGCCCTGGGGGGGCATATATTAGGCATATTTGGCATTGAGAGGATTTGAAGAGAGCGAATTCCAGATTTGCTGCAGAATCTGAGAATTGGAGAACTAGTCTTAGATCTTTCTTTGCCATTAGGAGTAGGCCGCCTCCTCTTTTTTTGGGTCTAGAGATTGAGTAGATGTCGTATATCTGTGTGGGAAGTTGGTTGGTTAGTACTGTGTCCGTGGATTTCAACCAAGTTTCTGTGATTGCACATATGTCAGGTTTGTCATCCAAAAGATAATCGTTGATAATGTGGGTTTTTTTTTGTGAGAGATTGGGCATTGAAGAGGGTGAGTGAGAATAAAGAGAGGCCCAGTAGTTGAGTGAGAGGGGAGATAGTGATCGGGATCAATCTCTTGAGTTGAGTGTTAGGGACGGTGAAGGGTTTGGAGTTGTGTCTGAGGTGATTGAAGATGATTGGGATTGGGAAGGTCCGCATCTTGGCTGGTGTGGGTCGGTGATTTCGCTGAGTGAGTCCGTTAAGTGCCCATCTGCTGAGTATCTATCCGTTGACTGAGTTTGTTAGGTCTGCTGAGTGTCTAACCGTTTATTTAGTTTGTTAGGAGAATCCGCTGAGTGGTGGTTAAGTGGGTGAAACTATTGCATTGAATGAGTGAGTGAGTCCACTGAGTGGTCTTTTGAATGAGTGAGACTATTGCGTGAGTCCGTTGTGTGACTTCACTGAATGAGTCCAGTGAGTGCAACCACTGAATTTCTGACTGCTGAGTAAGCCACTGAATGAGACCTCTGAGTTGATGACCGCTGAATGTGTCCACTGCGTGAGACCGCTGATAGTGTGTCTGATGCGTGCGTCCGCTAGAAGAGTTAGTCCGCTAGATGAGTCCTCAGGGTGTTTCTGTCTGTAGGGTAGGTCTGCTGGAGGTCAGTTAGCTGAGTGGGGAGAATGGAGGAGAGATCTGGAATAACTGTGTCTGAGCAAGTTAAAAGGTGATAATGGATTGGCCGGATGGGAATTTGCGAGGAATAGTTAAAAAGGTGCGCACTAAGGGGCGCACAAAAGGGCAGGCCCCTTTGTCGTGCGCCTTTGGCGCGCAACACCCAGCACACAACGCCAGGAGGACTGCATGGATTTAAATCCCCCTGCGGTTGCCGGCTCGTGATATCACCGGATCACCCGGCTCTGGATTGGCTGGTGAGCTGGCGAAGAAGAGGAGCGGTGTGTAGCCCGAAGATTTGGCGGCTAAAAAGAGGAGAGGATCCGCCTCGTGATCGGCGTGGGAGCCCGTTGGAGGTAAGAGCAATTGAGAAAGCCTTACCCCGACGGGCTTTCAGCGCCGACTGCACAGGCCCGAGCTCCGCTTCTCTCTCTGTCCATCTGCGGGTCCGATCGCCACGAAGAAAGGACGCCGGGAGAACGGTATCCTTTCTTCACGGCGATCATATGCCAAATGTGCTCAGGTTATACAATACTCTAATAGATTATTGTATAACCTGAGCACATTTGGCATACACAGATTATATAATATGTGTAAAGTCTACACTCCAAGCCCCAAGAAGCCAAATTGTCCTTATCTACAAAATCCAAATTAATGGAAGGAACAGTGAAACAACATGTATAAATAGGTGACAAAATATTCCACTGTGATTAATTCAATCAATGATTGAATGGGTGTCAGCAAGCCCAGACAGCAAGCTAGACCTCTAAATAAGAAGTTGCCCTGACCTTTTTATCAGTTACTCATGTGGCCCCAATAGGTGCTAAATGTCTCAAAGTGACATTTTTTATATTTTAAATGCAAATAAAAAAGTATGATGAACTATGCAAATGCTTCCCCAAAAAATTGAGGCAAAACACAGCTATATCAAAAAACTTATAAACCCAACCCAGACCGTCGCCCGTATGACATAGTGAGGGCAAAGGTAGCGCCGGCGCCATTTTGAAGATTGGCAATACGGCCCGCGTGCAGGAGGTCGCTCCTGGACCCCCGCTGGACTTTTGGCAAGTCTTGTGGGGGTCAGGAGCCCCCCCCCAAGCTGGCCAAAAGACCCTGGGGGTCCAGTGGGGGTTCGGGGGCGATCTCCCGCACGCGTGACGTCGGGAGCCAGGAAACAAAATGGCACCGGCGCTACCTTCGCCCTGTCACATGATAAGGGCAAAGGGCCACCGGCGCCATTTCTCAACGCAGCGGTGGCCAGAGAGCGGGAGGAGATCGCGTCGGGACCCCTCCACTGGACCCCAGGTAATTTAAAACATTTTGGGGGGGGTTCGGGAGGGTGGGGGATTTGTTTTAAAGGTTCGGGTGGGTTTTAGGGTTTTTTTGGTGTGCCGGTTTTCCCGCTCCCTATTTAACGATACAATACAAATGCCCCTGACGATAAATCGGGGGCATTTGTATTGTATCGCGTATCTAACGATTTTGGACGATTTTAAAATTATCTGACGATAATTGTAATCGTTCAAAACGATTCACATCCCTACTATCTATTAGTGCTTCTTGATTTGTCAGCAGTGTTCGACACTGTAGACCATAATATCCTCATTACATGACTTACGGAAATTGGCCTTAAAGAAAAAACTTTGGGATGGTTTTGCTCCTAACTTAGTAACCGTTCATATCGGGTGTACATCAATAATACTTATTCTGAAACTTTTCCATTAGAAACCGGAGTCCCCCAAGGTTCTTCATTTTCCACCACTTTGTTCAATATCTACTTGTTACCACTTTGCCATTTACTATCTGGCCTACAGCTAAATTATTACATATATGCTGATGATATTCAGCTCATCATTCCAATAAATGATTCAATTGAAAAAACACTTAACATCACCGATATGTATATAAATATAATAAGGCAACTACTAACACAAATGAAACATAGTTTCAACGTAGAAAAAACTGAAATTTTGTTACTCAAACGCAAATTATCACCTACTGACCAATGTAAATCTCTTACATTTGAAAATGTAACACTCACATTAGCAAACAAAGTAAGAGATTTAGGAATATGGCTTCATCCAGAACTCAGTTTAAAAAAACATATTTCCATGAAAATTCAAGAAGGATATTATAAATTATTAACACTTAGATGCTTGAAACCTCTCTTACATCAGAATGAATTTAGAACAGTCTTGCAGGCTCTAATTTTTACAAACATTGACTATTGTAATTCATTATATCTCGGACTACCACAAACATAGATTAGACCCCTTCAAATACTGCAGACCTCTGCCGCTAGAATTCTTACAGGAGCAAATAAAAAGGACGATATAACTCCTGTTCTGATTGCACACCACTGGTTACCGGAGGAACACAGAATTAAGTACAAATCTCTTTGCCTAATACATAAAGCAATTTATGCCGAACATGTTGATTGGATGAATGCAGCTATAAGCATTCATACCCCACAAAGAAATTTACGGTCAGCCAACAAAGGCTTATTATCAATCACATCTGTTGCATTGGCTAAACTTACTTCGGTCAGAGAAAGAGCTATTTCAATAGCTGGGCCAAAGTTATAGAACATCTTACCTGTTGAGCTAAGACTTCAAAAAGATTTGAAACTTTTTAAAAAGGCACTGTAAACATGGCTTTTTCAACAAGCATTTGGAATAGTTGCTAGCCAGTGATTATTTTGTGAATTTTGTTTTATTCTGACTTAATTGCCCAATGTATTATGATTTGCATTTTAATTATGATTATTTTATTGGGTAATTATTTTGTTTCTAAGCATTCAGTTATTTTTTATAGTTGTATTGTTTATTTTATTTTGTTATTAGAATAAGAGTATTTTTTGGCTATTAGTATTTTATTTTGTTATTAGAATAAGAATATTTTATATTTTTATGATTGTAATTTGTTATTTCACAAAGAAACTGTAAACCAGTGTGCAGGTTAACACCAAACGTCGGTATATAAACATTGTTAAATAAATAAACAAATAAACAAATAAATAAATAATATTTCTACTGCAATATGGATGCCCAATCTTCCAGTCTAGCAAGGTCCTCCTGCAATTTATCACAATCCATTTGTGATTTAAGTATTCTGAAAATGTTGTGTCATTTTCAAAATTGATCACCTCACTCATTGTACCTCTTTCCAGATCATTTATAAATATTTTAAAATGCACTGGTCCAAGTACAGATCCATGAGGTACTCCACTGTTAACCTTCTTCTACTGTGAAAACAGACCATGGAATACTACTCTCTCTTTCCTGTTTTTAACCAGTTTGCAATCCACAAAAGGACATCTCCTATTCTATGACTCTTTTAGTTTTCTTAGAAGCCTCTCAGGAGTGACTTTGTCAAATGCCTTCTGAAAATCCAAACACACCACATCTACTGGTTCACTTTTATCCATATGCTTCTTCACCCCCCACCATCCCGATTCCCCCCCCCCCCAAGACTTACTGAAAGCCTTGGTGGTCCAGCGGGGGTCCTGGGAGCGATATTCCACTCTCGGGCTAACGGGCCTGCCAGGAATCAAAATGGCACCAGTGACCCTTTTCCCTCATTTATTTATTTATTTATTCATTTATTTATGTAACATTTTTTATATACCGACAACCGTTTGCACATCGTATCGGTTTACAATTAACTAAGAACTAATAGGCAGGGCCTTTACAAGGAATGGTAACTATAATTAAAGTTAACAGAGATTACCAGAGAGACAGGAAACAATTAACAAAAGTGGGAACTAATTTACAAAATATTTACAAGAGAATTATCAGTAAGAAGGTCACAAGGATTTCAGATAATCATGTGGAGGGATTGGAGGACGGGTAGGCTTGTAGAAAGAGCCATGTTTTTTAGTTTCTTTTTGAATTTTGGAGTGGATGTTTCTGTGCGCAGATCTGGAGGGAGGGAGTTCCAAAGAGTGGGGCCGGTGAGAGAAAAGGCTCTATTCATAGTGTAGATTAGCTTGTAGGGTTTGATAGAGGGAGAACGGAGTGTTCCTTGAAGGGCAGGGCGAGTGGATCGTGGAGGAACGAGGAAGGAGAGGGGGGCAGAGCCAGTTGAAATTTTCATTAGTGATGCTTTTGTGAATGAGGGATAGTGTTTTGAAGAGGATACGTGATTGAATTGGTAACCAGTGGAGCTCAATGAGGGTTGAAGTGATGTGGTCTCTTTTTCTTGTGTTAGAAAGAATACGTGCAGCAGAGTTCTGTAGGAGTTTTAAAGGTTTGGTGTGGTTGGAGGGGATACCTAGGAGGAGAGCATTACAGTAATCAATTTTGGAGAAAATGATAGACTGAAGTACCGTACGAAAATCAGAGAAATGCAGGAGGGGTCTGAGTTTTTTGATAGTTTGTAATTTGAAGTAGCAGTCACTTAGGATAGATTTGATATAGGGTTTGAAGGAGAGTTGATTATCAAGAAGAACACCAAGGTTACGGATGTGTGGGTGGAAGGTAGTGGAAGAGTGAGATAAGGGAGCAGATGGAAAAGAGAGTTTAGTGGAAATGATAAGGAGTTCAGTTTTTTGAGGGTTGAGAGAAAGGTGCATGTCAGTGAAGAGTTTGTTGATGGTGGTCAGGCATGATTCCCAGTTTTGGAGAGCGGAGTTAAGAGAGTCAGAGAAGGGGAAGAGAATTTGCACATCATCTGCATAGATGAAGTGTTTGATGCCAAGGTTGGTGAGGAGGGTGGTGAGGGGAAGCATGTAAATGTTAAATAAGGTAGAGGATAGAGAGGAGCACTGGGGAATGCCCTGATCCAATTTAATAGCATCAGATTCGTTGTTATCTGAGAGAACTGTGAATTGGCGATTTTGTAGGTAAGATTTAAGCCAGGAGAGTGCAGTTCCAATGATACCTATACTATTGAGGATTTTGATGAGGATGGTATGGTTAACAGTATCGAACGCTGCAGAGATGTCTAACATAGCAAGAAGGTACGAGGTACCAGAGTCAGTTCCCTTGATTATTGTGTCGGTAAGGGAGAGTAGTAAGGTCTCAGTGCTCAGATGCTTTCGAAAACCATATTGAGTGGGGGGGTAGAATGTTGTGTTGTTCGATGTAATCAGAAAGGCGAGCGTTAACAAGCTTTTCTAGGATTTTAGCCAGGAGGGGGAGATTGGAAATGGGTCTGAAATTGGAGAGGTTGGAGGGATCAAGATTAGGTTTTTTAAGGATAGGTTTAACTACCTCATGCTTGAGTAAGTTGGGGACTGTGCCCTGTTCAAGGGAGCAGCTGAAGATGTCAGACAGGGGTTTGGAAATAGTTTTGGGAATGGAGAGTAGAAGTTTGGAAGGGATGGTTTCAGCAGGATGGGAGGAGGGTTTCATTTTTTTCAGGATATTTTCTATTTCCAGGGAGGAGGATGAATCGAAAGTAGACATGGTAGCCGAGGAGTTGAAGGGGAGTAGAATCACATTCTTGGAGTTAAGGGAGACTTTGTTTTTAAAGAAGTGTGCCAGTTCATTGCAGCGGTTCTTAGAGGTGGGAGATTGGGGTTGCATTGTGAAGGAGTTGGTAAGGTCTGTGATCAAGGTAAAGAGGGCTCTGGGGTTGTGTTGGAAACCATGTATCTTTTTAGAGTAGTATTCTCGTTTAGTGAAGAGGATGGTGTTCCTGTATTCGTGCATGAGTTGGTAGTAAATTGTCTTGTTTGCAGGGGAGGGGAGTTTGCGCCAGCATCGTTCAGCCTTTCTAAGGTGGGATTTGAGATTTCTGAGTTTGGGTGAGAACCATGGTTTTTTATTTGGATGGGCTGTTTTGATAGTTTTTGTCGTAATGGGGCAGAGAGTGTTAGCAATGTTGAGGGTGAGGTTAATCCAGGAGGTAAAGGCATTATCTGGTGATGAGAGGTCGAGTTGGTTAGAGATGACAGAGCAAGCCTGTGAGAGAGTATCTATGGAGCATGATTTACGGTATTTGAGGGATAGGGGCAGGGTAAGGGTGGCAGGAGTGGGGGGGGGGGGGGGGGGGGTAGTGCAAGGGTGGTTTGAATGATGGGGTGATCAGACCATGGTACAGGAAGACATGTTGGAGAGTTGATGGTTTTGATGGGAGTGTTGGTGAAGATAAGATCTAGTGTATGTCCGGCTTTGTGTGTGGGGGAGTATATGCTTTGGGTAAAGCCCATTGCTTCGAGGGAGGAAATGAATGCTTCACATGCTGGGGATTGGGGGGTGGCATCAACGTGTAGATTAAAGTCTCCTAGGAGGATCATGGGAAGGTCTGGAGAGAGAGTGTTGGGAAAGAATTCAATCAGGGGAGAGGAGTCTTTCTGTAGCAGACTGGGGGGGGGGGGGGGGGGTGTAGAGGAGACAGACTTGGAGAGCTTTAGATTTGAAGAGACCAATTTCCTTACCATGTGACAGGGGCTACCGGTGCCATTGGTCGCCCTCTGTCACTTGGTAGGAGCAATGGATGGCCAGTGCCATCTTAGAAAATGTTGCGGGCCATCCATGGCTCCTTCCATGTGACAGGGGCCGACCAATGGCACCGGTAGCCCCTGTCACATTGTAAGGCAAAGCGCCACCAGCGCCATTTTGATTAGTGGCAGCCGATGGCCCGAGAGGGAGAGATCGCTCCCAGAACCCCACTGGAACACCAGGGCTTTCAGTAAGTCTTGGGGGGGGGGGGGATCAGGATGATGGAAGGGTTGTAATTAAGTACATTTGAAGGGTTGGGGTGGGGTTGTTTTTTGGGTCATTTCCGAAAATGAAACGAAAAATGTTTTCGGGTTTGGGGAGTGGACGAAAATGGTCCACCCCGAACCCGAAATCAAAAATGAACCGAAAAAAAAATTGTGCACATCCCTATTCTTTATTGATTGATCATAGATCAAGAATGTGGTATCAGGATTTTTTAAAGGGGTAATTTTGAATATCCTGCATTTTGTTTGTAATGCCAGCCTACAGTAAATTTTTAAAGGGAAACTAGGGATGTTGTTCCTTTTTGAAAACCAAGAGCTGCAATGTACATGTGGCAAAAGCAGTTGTTTACCTTTCACCTGCTGTGTATGTCCAAAGAGGAAAACATTTCACACATATTTTTGAAAATGCGAAATACAGAATGTGCAATATTTTTCTACCCCAAGCTAAACACCTCCAAGAATACTTTTTAACCCAGCTAAAAGCACATATATATGTATGGAAGCCTATACATACTTTCAGTAGGCAAAGAGCAATACTCAGACAAGTCATTTTACCTACGTAAAATGTTAATATTTATTTGGAAATTGTATTCCTTCTGTTTAAGGAAATGTAAAATGTATCCATAAAGAGCCTATTCCACATTCATAATTTTCTACCAACTCTCTTCAAACTGATGGGCTTCAGCTTGATGAAAATAGATCTGAGGGGCCCCCTGTGAAACTGTTTTCCTCCCAGGCAGCTCTCCCAGCCACCACAGTTGCCAACCTTCATGCCTCTGATTGCATAATTGGCTTCCTTCAATCAATCATAACCACTCTCAGGCCATCTGTTTAGATTGATCGGCTCAGTGTGTTGCAGCAGTCAAAAAAGCAAATAGAATGTTAGGAATTATTAAGAAGGGAATGGTTAATAGAACGGAAAATGTCATAATGCCTCTATATCGCTCCATGGTGAGACCACACCTTGAATACTGTGTACAATTCTGGTCGCCGCATCTCAAAAAAGATATAGTTGCGATGGAGAAGGTACAAAGAAGGGCAACCAAAATGAAAAAGGGGATGGAACAGCTTCCCTAAGAGGAAAGGCTGAAGAGGTTAGGGCTGTTCAGCTTGGAGAAGAGATGGCTGAGGGGGGATATAATAGAGGTCTTTAAGATCATGAGAGGTCTTAAATGAGTAGATGTGAATCGGTTATTTTCATTTTCGAATAATAGAAGGACTAGGGGACATTCCATGAAGTTAGCAAGTAGCACATTTAAGACTAATCGGAGAAAATTCTTTTTCACTCAACGCACAATAAAGCTCTGGAATTTGTTGCCAGAAGATGTGGTTAGTGCAGTTAGTGTAGCTGGGTTCAAAAAAGGTTTGGATAAGTTATTGGAGGAGAAGTCCAATAATGGCTATTAATCAATTTTATTAGGGAATAGCCACTGCTATTAATTGCATCAGTAGCATGAGATCTTCTTAGTGTTTGGGTAATTGCCAGGTTCTTGTGGCCTGGTTTGGCCTCTGTCAGAAACAGGATGCTGGACTTGATGGACCCTTGGTCTGACCCAGCATGGCAATTTCTTATCTTCTTATGTCCTGATGGTAGTTTCCCCAGTGTTAATGTCAGGACTCCACAGCAGACCAGCTTCAAATTTCAGAGTTGCAGGATTCACTGCATCTCCCCTTGGGTAGGACCAAAAGAATAGGCAGCAACAGCAGCAGCTTTGGGTGAGCACAGACTTTCATGGTCAGTCTCAGTGCAAGCTCGGTGGGAGGCTCGCACACCACAGAACTCAAACAGATACCATCTGGGGGGTGCTGTTGATACTGCTGTTTCCGGTTAGTTCCCCAAGTACCCATCATGGGTCAACCATACAGCATATACCGCCGGTGCTAGAAACTGGTGCAGCAGGCTTGAGAAAGGTAAACTATTGGGTTCTGAGGGAAAGCTCTAGGCCTGCCATTCCTCTTAACTTTTCTAAAGTGAAAACCAGAAAGGAAACACTTATAAGAGATTAGGTTATCAGTACTAGAATAGAGAGAGCTACTCCGATGCCCATCATGAGTCCCAACATTATTATTCATGTAGTACAAGTCCGCATAACATGATTTGCAATTAGAAATCATGATTTCCTATCAGTCTGAACTGCTGATCTAAATTGTTGATAGACATCATGTCAAAATGTGTTTTCAACACCCCCCCCCCCCCACAAAAAAAAAATAAAAAAATAAAAGCTAACTAGATGAAAAAGACAGAGAGAGAGAAAGAAATTTGCAAAGTGTAACCATTTTTCCATCTTATATATTTTTTATGAAAGTAATCTCAGATAGCCAAGTGACAAGTGGCAGGTAATAGCATTTTTATTGGACTGACCGTAAATACTTTTGACTTGTTTTCAGAATTCAGCCCTTCTCAGCAGGCCTTGGATGACAGTAGTAAAACAAGGTTTTCAAGCCTGCATGTGCTTGTAAATTGTAAATAATGCAGCAAGGCATTCAGATAACTTTAAAAAGCTAGCAGAATTTCTTAGAATAAATGCACATACAGATAAAACACTACATCCATAAACAGATACTAGAGAATGCTTGATTACAGGAAAGTATGCAATGGATTTAGGACAGACAGGGGAAATTTAAATTATAAAAGTTTTGCTATTATATGTCATTGCATCTGTTTTCCTATATGTGTAGCACTGGTGCAGTATCACCATATGATCCTAAATATAATCCAGAACCCTGCCTTGCAAAAAATATCTCTGTGCCTTTAAACCCCTGTAAAGCATTGTAGGAAACCTCTGAGATAGTGGTCAGAGCCTGCAAAGGGTCTTGTTTTCTAGCTTCCTGTAGGACTCTATAGGAAGGAGCTCAGGAGCTAACATCCCTCCTTAAGAGTTTAGAGCTTTTGTAACACCATCCATGATGCTGAAGGAGTCTGAACGCTTCAACCTGACAAAGGACTTCATGTACCAGAATTCCCTGCCTCATGACGGGTTTACTTACAGTCTGCAATACAGCTGTAATTAGGACATTGAGAAACTCTCTGTCAGCACATTGCACATTTTCATTTTTTGGCTTCGCTGTTCTTATTCTCTGATAAGCTTTCACTGCTGTAACCTAGATTAGAACAATGGATGTATTATGTGATGGGCTGTATTACTGCAGACTTGCGAATTCCTTTCCAGAACTGCAAGTCCCAGCAGCCTCTCCTGCAGAACATGGGAGAAGTTTCACGAAAGTTCCAGGGTGTCTAGGGAGGGGGTCAGTAGCCCCTTCAGCTGGAATATGCTTGCTCAGCAATGCTTAGAACGCATGTGTAAAAGATAAGAACTGTAAAGTGCATAAGAGTCTGCTCCTGGAGGGGAGGGGCATGCAGTTGTACTGAGCCTTTGTCTTAGCTGCATCTTGCTGGCAATAAAAGTCTATCTTTACGGATCAGTTGTCTGGACCTCCTTACTGACTAAAAAGAGACGGTTACATTTGGCGAGCCAGCCAGGAGGTACCGGGGACGCTATTTTAGCCCCCCAGTTGGTCCAGGGGATTTTGTGGCGGAGTGATCCCCCAGACTTGCCTGGTGAGTGGCCACCGCTGAGTTCAGTGATCAGGTATCTGAGGGGGTCATTCCACGGAGATCCTCTGAGACCTTTGGGCTGGTGATCCGGGAAGAAGGCTTTCATGACGATCGGAAGACCCCTGCAGGCGAGTATTATGGGTACATGGAAATAAGTGAAGAATAGCTAGCTAAGGAAATAACCGGTCCATCCCCGGCGGACCGAGGGGGCTTTGATCACACCCCACGCAGTGTGTTAGTAGGAACCCCGTTCCGAAGACCACGCGCATGAACAGGAAAAAGTACAAGTAATAAGTAAAGCATATGCTAGTGGGAATAGGTTTCTTGTTGTGTGAAAGAGAGTGAATGGCCTTGCAGTTCTAGGCCGGGCTGACCGCGTCCTAGTCGGGGCGATTGTGACCCTTTGTGTCTGACGGATACGGACCCCTTACCTATCCGTCTTCCCTTCCCTCCTTTGTCTGTGATTCTATCCTGATGGGAGGGGGCGGTTCGACTCCATTAAAAGTCATGACGGAACACTATAGGGAAGTGTTCGATAGACATAAATGTACTAAACCCGGAATGATTCAACAATGTACCCATAGGTGGCCCAGTTTGTGTGTAAATTGGCCTCCGGCAGGAACTTTCAATTTCCAAACGGCCACAAGGGTCCAGAATATAGTTATACAAGAAGGGAATCCGGGTTGCCCTGAGGATATACCGTACATAACCGCTTGGATTGCAGTTATTGAAAATCCTCTGTCGTGGGCAAAGAAGCTAGTAGAGGGAGCCGCCCTCGTAATGGTAACTCAAGTACGCAAAATGGGGAACCGGAAGTCCCCAGTGTCTGTCTGTCTGTAAGGTACCTGTAAAAAAAAAAAAAAAATTCTACTGTGGTAGATCGGTTAGACAAATTTCTTTTTGTGATCAAATGCATTATTTCTTTTGATAACTGCTATCTGTGAATTGCAAGCACATGTACCAGGGATTTTTTTAATTGTTTTAAACCCTAATAAGAAGAGTTTTGGTTTACAGATGCTGCACAAGACTACTATACAACAAATTAATTTACAGTGTTAAGTTAAAATACTGATTTGATTACTGGAGAATGCATTTACTGGTGTTGAAGTTTAGAACTTGATGGCAGTTAAGGGTTAACGGCAGAGATAATTACAGGAGAGAGGAGGGAATCGAGCCAGAGGAAAAAAAAAAAAAAGACGTTGAGCCAGTGCGTAGTGCATTCAATATGGCTGTGCGTTTCAATGCTGGCATTGTTAATCAGAAGCTTTCAGTTTTCTCATATCTTCTATCCCAGTGTCCTCCCTATGCTTATCTTTCTATTCTCTAATACCATGTTAATTATTGTTCTTACTTGTCTCCTATATATTATCTGTTATTTAAAAGTTACATTGGAACGCATGATAAAGTATGAACTCTCTTTTGCTGACGCAGTTTATTTTGAAGCTGTCTCTGGGAAATTTAGAGAAATGATTAAGAATGGGTTCTTTGTTAAAGTTTTTCTTGTTGCTTCTTTGGCTAGCAGTAGTTAAATATGCAGAGCTACTCCCTGTTTTAAGGAACTGGCAAGATAAGACAGCCAAGCATGTGCAGCGCTGACTGTGGGAATTACAGGATGCCGTTTGTAAAAAAAAACAAAAACGGAGAAAACAAAGACTTAATATTAAAAATTTTGATTCAGTGGCAGGCGCAAGATAAGGATTATTGGAAGTTGTGGGCAAGAGAAGGGGCCACTATGCAAGATTAGGAACAAGAGCAAATATGAGTCGGCCCAAATGATAAAGTAGTAGCCCCCACACACACACATATATATATATATATTGCAATTATGTTCTTTGACCACTGGTGGGGGCTGGGCTCTGGCTATTACCATATGTTCTTAGTGTTTGCAATGTAATTGATACAAGGCTTCCAAGGGTTTGATCATCACTCCTGCACACCTAAAGCGCCCCCCCTGGATCCTTGCCTGCAGATCCAGGTTGACTTTATTGAATTAACCCAATGCCAAACTTACAAGTATGAAGGAAGCAATGTTTTGCAGCTTCTCAGCCTCGTCAGAACTGATTTGCCTCCAGGCGCAGGTCACCTATTCAATTTCCAGATGGACTGTGATCTTTTCATCGTATTTTGAGATGTATGGGAACAGGGATCAGGAAGAGAAGAAAAGGGCCCGTCCCTGCAACCAGGAACTTAATAATAGAGACCCGACATCCGAAAGAAGCTGCAGAAGGCCGAAGGCTTTGAGGGCATGAGCCTCAGCCAGTTAAAAGCTATAGCAGACCAGGTATGTGGAAATAGAGAAGTGGAAGAGAAAAGAGAGAAGCAAGTAGAGACATGAAGGAGAAAGTGACTGTTAGCCGCCGCTCTCGAGGACACGCGGACGGGAAGGAGCCAAGACAATGGCAGACCGCGAAGAGGAGGGGGAACAAGACCCCCCCTTTGGGAAAGAATCAGTGTGCGTACTGCAAAAATGAAGGCCATTGGAAGAGAGACTGTGAAGAATGGCAAAAGAAATACGGGAGCCCTGCAGTGAATACTAACGACAAAAATGGACCTGCACCGACACAAAGGGGCCGAGGAGGAAGGAGATCGGACAACCCCCACTGGCAGATGGCGGGGGGAGGCGACAAGGAGCATACAGCCTGAAGAGACCGGGAGGGAAGAATCCCCACTGACCCTCTGGTGGAGATCCACGAGGTAACACAACAAAAATCAGGGGCCTGTTGGACTCAGAGGCCAACGATCTGTCATGACTGCACCAATCGGCCCCCCCGACGAAAGAGACTGTTTCTATAGTGGGTGCCTCAGGTCAGGTACTCACTGCCCCTCTGCAGAAAGAATGAAGTATACAAGTAGGCGGGACCATGGTATCCCTTATCGGATGGAACCTGCTGTGTAAGCTTCAGACCACATTGAGATTTCAACCAACAGGGGAAGTTAAAGCCTCCTTCGGGGACCATCCAGTGATACTCATCTGTCCCCTCCAAGAAGAATGGAGACTACATCTTCCCATAGTCGAACGAACCATCGAACATCGATATGAAAACAACACCCCCCTCAACAAAAACGAAGACAACTGATGGATAGAGATGAAACAGAATGCACAGGTGATTAATCAACCTCAATACCCCATTCCATATATGGCCAGGCAAGGAATCCAGATACATCTGCAAAGACTGTATGATTTGGGAAATCTCAGGCGAATCCGATCTGCTTGGAACACCCCTCTGCTGCCCGTAAAGAAACCCGGTTCTTCTGACTACCGACCTGTACAAGATTTACGGAAAGTGAACAATCAAGTAGCAGATCTAGTAGCCCTCGTACCCAATCCATACTCAATCTTGGCTCAGGTTTCCCCTACATCCAAGTGGTACAGTGTCATTGACCTCAAAGATGCTTTCTTCTCCGTTCCAGTAGCAGAAGAATGCCAGAAGATCTTTGCCTTCACATGGGAAAATGCACAAACTGGAATCAAGCAGCAGTACACATGGACTTGCTTACCGCAAGGATTTAAGCACTCACCCACGATGTTCGGGGAGCAACTGGCAAAAGACTTGAAGATGTACCAAGTCACGTATGGGCCAGTCATACAGTATGTGGATGACCTTCTGTTGTTTCGTGACACGTATCACGAATGTGCTATAGCCACACTCCACTTGTTAAAGACGTTGTACTCAAAAGGATACCGTGCAAGTAAAAAGAAGGCGCAAATTTGTGAATTGGAAGTAGAATACTTGGGATTCCAAATTCGGGAAGGTACCCGCTGTCTTGGAATATCCCGTACCAGTTCAATACGAGGTCAACCTGTACCCACTTGCAAGAAGGAGCTCCGAGCGTTCCTTGGAGCTGCAGGATACTGTAGACTGTGGATTGCTAACTACGCTGTCATTGCCCAGTCCCTGTACGACAAAGTTGCGGGGAAAGGAGGCGGAATCTCAGACTTTTCAGTGGGAAACCCATGAATTGACAAGTTTACAACAATTAAAAGATGCCTTGATTGAACCCCCTGCTCTAGGGTTACCAGATGTAATGAAACCATTTCATCTATACGTCGATGAAAAGAAAGGAATGGCCATTGGGGTATTGACTCAAACTTTTGAATCATAGGAACGACCTGTTGCATATCTCTCAAAAGGAATGGACAATGTTGCAAAGGATGGCCTGGTTGCCTTCAAAGCATTGCGGCTGCATGCTTACTAATTCCAGAAGCAGTCAAATTAACTTTTGGTCAAACTCTGAACGTAACAACTCCCCACACCATTCAAGGACTGCTAGAGACCCATGGACCAAAATGGATGACTAATTCACGTCTCGTCAAGTATTAAGCCTTACTGTGTGAAACACCTGAAATTTCAAATACAAGACAGCAAAAACTTGAACCCGGCCACTCTTATGCCGGCACCTGAACCAGTTGCCCATGATTGTGAAGAAGTCATGACTACAATACATTCCAGTAGACCAGACCTGAGGGATCAACCCTGGCAAGGAGCTTGGACTTTATTAACTGATGGGAGCAGCCAAATCATTCATGAGATACGTTCTGCTGGATATGCTGTTGTATCCGAAGATGAAATCGTTGAGGCTCAACCTCTTCCCCCAGGAACGTCTGCACAAAAAGCTGAACTAATTGCCCTTACTCGAGCTCTGCAGTTGGCAGAAGGAAAACTGTAAATATCTATACAGACTCTAAATATGCCTTTCTTACAATTCAAGTGCATGGAGCATTATAGAGGGAAAACAACTGAACAATCAGGCTTCAGGCAGTCCTGGAGCTCATCACCAATGACTGCTCTCGCTCTTAAACTCTGGGCAAAAGAAAATACCAAAATTATGACTGCAGTGTACCAGAATAGATTGGTTTTAGATTACCCTCTGGCCCAGGAAGGAGGGTTTGTGGAACATTTAACCTCTCCAATTGTTGTTTACAGGTAGATGACCAAAGCAAGGTTATCCAAGATATCACTGATCGCATGGTCAAGAATGGCACACGTCCCTGTCCAGCAGTGGAATAGTGCATGGGACTGGACCAATGGATTCCGTGGTTGGTTTTCCATTGATCGATGGATTTAAGAGCTTGTTTGTTATCCCAGCCAGTTTAATTCTGTTTTGTCTTTTAGGACCCTGAATTATTCCTTTCTTTGCTCAAAACCGCCTTCGTCGGGTGATGAAGGACATTGCTGAACGCAAAACAGCCACGCAGCTCCTGTTACTGTACATGTATTCCTCTGAGCCTATAGAACCTGTTTAACCATCCTCATGTTTTATCCTGGGCCATCTTCCCATACATGACAAGTTCGGGCTACAAAGGGGGGTGGAGCCATTAGGGCCCATCCGTCTCAAACCCGTGAAGAAACCATCGGACTGTTTGGGAAATTAGGGCCCCCTGAGAACTCAAATTGCTAATTTTTCTTGTTTCTGTTTCTTTCAGCTCCACAGTTGCGTTGTGATGGTGTGATACTTTCATAGAGAATGATAAGTATCAAAGGGGGGAATGAAGGAGTCTGAACGCTTCAACCTGACAAAGGACTTCATGTACCAGAATTCCCTGCCTCATGACGGGTTTACTTACAGTCTGCAATACAGCTGTAATTAGGACATTGAGAAACTCTCTGTCAGCACATTGCACATTTTCATTTTTTGGCTTCGCTGTTCTTATTCTCTGATAAGCTTTCACTGCTGTAACCTAGATTAGAACAATGGATGTATTATGTGATGGGCTGTATTACTGCAGACTCGCGAATTCCTTTCCAGAACTGCAAGTCCAGCAGCCTCTCCTGCAGAACATGGGAGAAGTTCACGAAAGTTCCAGGGTGTCTAGGGAGGGGGTCAGTAGCCCCTTCAGCCGGAATATGCTTGCTCAGCAATGCTTAGAACGCATGTGTAAAAGATACGAACTGTAAAGTGCATAAGAGTCTGCTCCTGGAGGGGAGGGGCATGCAGTTGTACTGAGGCCTTTGTCTTAGCTGCATCTTGCTGGCAATAAAAGTCTATCTTTACGGATCAGTTGTCTGGACCTCCTTACTGACTAAAAGAGACGGTTACAATGCCAGTTGCTCAGTTATCGTTTAGTTTTCCCTGTAGCCCATAAGAGGATTATGAAGAATGCTATTTAAGAATGTGCTTTTCTCTGGAGTTATTTCTGCCTTCATGACTGTAATTCTCATTTGCCACTCAGAACTCAGAATGGGTCAGACCTTGAAGGTGGGACTTTCCGGGCCATTTATGGGATTTTGTCTACTTTTAGTGCTACCAGTCAGTTTGGGTATGCAGGAACTCAGCAGCCAACTGAAGTAGCCTGGGAAGGGCTTGTGAGTCTGTAAAGTTAAACTGGTACAGCATTCCCAGAAAGAAGAGCTTTATGGTAGTAAAGCGTTTGCAGCTGTTTTTGCTGCAGCTCAAGAAATATCTAATCCACCGGTGGATGGGTCTGTGGAAAATAATAATGTTCCCTGCAACTAAATTGACTTAACTTTGGAATCACCAGCTCTGGAGTAGTCTGAGTTCATTGCCTCAGGTCTTAGTTCCCTTTCAAAGTAATAGAAGTGATATCTTAAAGATGTACTGCCTAGAAATCATCAGAGAAGGGTTCCCTGTCCACACAGGCATTTATTAGCCATTCCAGCAATTGTTTCAACTCATTTATTCACTGTCCCATCTGCTGGATCATGACTGTCAAGAACCCTAAGAGCCCTTTCTATGAACTTCCCGTAACAGGTGATGCATGCGTTTTTGCATATAGAACAGTGGAATAAGGTCGAAGAATTTTATGTTTAAAAGAATTGTTCACTTCCTTAAAGTTGTATTGATCTATGTGGTGACTTGGGCGGGGCTGTAAGATCCTTAAACGAGTGACATAAAAATGATATTGTAGTACATGATCTTTCAAAACAATCCCTATCCTATGGTCCTTGTCTCACAAACTCGTGAACTACATATTTTTTTCTTCAGATTGTAAAAGTTATCACAGTCTGCAAACTCCTGGGTTTGTCCACGGCCAATAAAACTTCTGGAATTCAGTACTATTTATATAAATGAAATCACATTTATTCCCTTTGGTACTTTCTTCCATTAACATCTTGTAAACTCACTGCTGAAACAGAGCTACTCTTGCAGTGCTGGAAGCATCATCTGAGCGTACTTTATGCTTCCAGCGCTGCCTATCAGAAGCAACGCTGGAGCCGCCGGCAGCAGGCGAGTGATGCCCCTCGCTTCTGGCAGGGATGGGATTTTGCTATGGCAGGGGTGGAAGGGGGGATTCCAGGGATGGGAAGATGATCTGCTTTCTTTGGTGACTGCAGGGAGGGCGTTATCAAAGTTCGGGGAGGGGGGGGAAGGGGCCATTTGATCCTTTCATGAGACTGGGGACAGGGTGCCATGGGATGGGGGTGGTTTGGGGAGAAGGATCCATTTTAGACTGAGGGTTGCTGTGCCTGAAACTCCATTTATATATATGTGAAGGTAGGCTCCCAATTGGTTGTGGGAACAGTTTTATTTTTGGGTGAGAAGGGGGAAATTACAGAGCTACTTAGCCAGATATCTTTGAAGATATCTGGTTAAGCAGAAATTTATGCACCCACACAAAGCCGGATAACTTTGAAACCTAACCTATTCAAACATAGCCGGTTTATGTTTTAAAGTTAGCCAGTTACAGGTACCCAGATAACTTTAAGAAGTATATTCAGTGGGACATTTTCCTACTGAATATATACAGGACAAGTTAGCCGGCTCTAGCTTATTGAATATTGGTTTCATAGTATTAAGCACATTTTATATAAGACACGGAACTAACCAGTTGAAAATTATTAAATTAACAATGCAGCTAACTCATTTATGTGTAAGTTTAGGGTGGGGACAAATCTAATCCACCTTAAAATCTAACGACCCTCTGGGTTTTTGCATTTGTTATAGTGATCTGCAGTTCTCCTAAGGTATCATACTAATAAAAATGTTTCTTTTTGCTTGCTGGTATTAAGGGCTTGGTTTTAAAATGCATTTACTGTGGGAAACTGGTTTTTAAACGTGAAAATGCACTTTACTCGAGAAAGTGGGCTTTTAAAATTGCTACAATATATGCCATTTAATTGTCCATAGGAGTTACTCATGTAAGTGCACTTTCCTTGAGTCAAATGACTTTTCAAAATTGCTACGTTAGTATATTACATTTGTGTGCATAACTCCTTTGAAAATTACCTTCTAAGTGTTTATTTCAATACCAACAACACAGGGAGGTTTCCCATCATGCATCATTTGTGGGAGGACAGGTAGGGGGTGAGAAGAGGGCCCCAGGGAGGGACTGGCTAAGTCCAGCCAGGTAGGACTTAGTCCCAGCTTATTAACGGGGGTTGAGGGGGGATCAGATGAACAAAGGTGGGCCTCAGAAAGCCTGGGAGCAGTGGAATAGGCCAAGGAAGGTTCTGATTTTATTTATTGTTTGTTTTTTTATTTTGGTTCAGCAAACAAATCAAACCAAAACAAGCATTAAACAAACCAAAAATAACAGTAACACCGGTGCCCTGAAAAAAATGAAAAAGTGAACCAAAAGAAAAATGTATCCCATGTACAACCCTAATATTATTCAGTCAAAAGTTTTTCTGTCTATAACTTCAGTTGATTTACCTGTTAGCTTATTTAAAAATCATGTGTTATGTTTAGTAGGTTGAAAAAATAATTTTCAAACAGACTGCATAGGCCAAAGTTTGCAGGTTGATTTTATCTACAGGCTTTAGCCAGCATTTTCAAAGTGGATTTATGTACCTATTATTTTTTAAAATGTGCTGGCATGCACAGAATCAGTACTGACATACACATACAAAGATATATCTTCTCAGTTTAAAGCAATTATCATTCTCCAATCCAACAATCTGACTTACTGGAAGAAGAAGCTGGTGGCTAGGGTGCAAGAATGGGAGCACCAGAGGCAGAGTGATAGTGGGGATGTAGCAGAGGAAAGAGTGGGTTACCTTTGTAGTACTGTCATCATCAGCTTCACCATGAAAGCTACAATTTCCTCCCCCTTCTTTACTCCCCATCCCCCTTTCCTTGATCCCCACTACCATGTACTCTCCTGACATAGGCCATAGGTTAATTGGTTGGCAAAAGTGAATATTACCTCCCCCAACAAAGGAGGCTGTTTTGAAAATATTGCATTCCTGCAGTATCTTGGAAATCACATCAAAGTCATAGACACTGAACTGTTGGCATATTGGACACTCATAATCTGGTTAGACTTCATCTTGCTTGACCATCATTTCCTTTCCTGCCCACCAACCAGCATGCCTAATGAACAGGTATTCTGATGTCAAGGGATATCATGACTCCACTCAACATCATTCATGGTTGGCTCTAGACTTGTAGGAAAAGTTGGTGTTTCATAAGAGAACCAATTCCATAGGTTTAGGGGCGGCTCAAAGCAATCTGCTGCCTGAAGCGAAGACTGAGATGGTGCCACCGCTGCCCCCCCCTCCCCCGCCTCACTCCTCTCTGGTACCCACACCAAAGCATCCTCATACATGCTCTCTCCCCACCCCAAGCACCCTCACAAATGCTCTCTCTCACACCCCCCAAGCACCCTCACACATTCTCTCTCACTCCTCACCAGGCTCGCAATCTTTCTCTCACACACACATA